>NC_091119.1:199576542-199669042 GCF_040183065.1 Periplaneta americana | reverse complement strand
GGTTGGTCCTCGGCGTCCATCAGGAACACTTCATCCCGACCAAGACGGAGTATACGGCGCCGGACGTCCACCGTCGCATCGAGTAACCGCATGGCGTCGAGTCCCAGGACGACGTCCTCGGTGATGTTGGCGACGAACACCCACATCTCCAGTTTCCTCTTCCCCAAGGTCAGGTCCAGGAAGACCTCTCTCTGGATGGGCAAGCTCTCGCCTGAAGCAGTACGTAGCTCGTATTGGCGCAGCGGCGTCCTCCCAGGTAGGCCACGCACGACGTCTGGTCTGGCGATAGTAAGCATCGCCCCGGTGTCCACCAGTACTCTGCATGGACGGCCTTTTATCCGTCCTTCAGCAATCAGCCCATCGTCGCATCTTCTGTCGACCGGTTTCAGGACGAGCCGAGGGGACGGTGATGATGGCGCCGACGTGCTCCTCCTAGCATTGGCCCCCTCTCTCTCCTGACTGTTGCCAGGTCGGTCGCAACTCCTCCGCAGGTGCCCAGGTTCACCGCAGGACCAGCAGGTGGGCACCCGTCGTCTCCGTTGCTCAGGCGACTGTTGGTTTCTCTCGGTGTCAGCCACCTCTCTCTCCTGCCGGTGGCTGGAGCGGTTGCAGTCCCTCCTTAGGTGTCCCGGTCTCCCGCAGGACCAGCAGTTGGGCGTCCGTCGTCTCCGCCGCTCCGTCGACTGTTGGCGCTCCTCGACGTCGGCCACCTCTCTCTCCTGCCTCTGACCGGATCGGTCACAGTCCCTTCTCAGGTGTCCCAGTCTGCCGCAGGACCAGCAGGTGGGCGCCCGTCGTCTCCGCCGCTCCGTTGACTGCTGGCGCTCCTCGACGTCGGCCACCTCTCTCTCCTGCCTGTGGCCGGATTGGTCACAGTCCCTTCTCAAGTGTCCCGTTTTGCCACAGGACCAGCAGGTGGGCGCCCGTCGTTTCCGCCGCTCCGTTGACTGCTGGCGCTCCTCGACGTCGGCCGCCGCGACGCTCCTAATCCAGTGCGGTGCTGAGACTCCCGCCGCCGACTTGGCCGCCTCCATCCTGAGGGCCGCCGCCAGAGCTGCGTTGATGGTACGATGCTCTGCCAGGAGTAGCTGTTGTCTGATTTCGGGGTCTCGAACTCCGCTGCTGAAGGTGTAGGCCGCCTCTCCAGCGATGAAATCATTAGGTAGGCCCCTGAGGGCCTTATGGGCCAGTTGTTCCACCGCCATCGCAAATTCTTGCAGGGACTCGCCTGACTGTTGGACCCTCGTTTTTAGTTGGGTCCTGAACGCTGCCGCAAGTTGATGGTCACCATAACGTCCCTCCAGGGCCGCCATTATCTCAGCGGCTGTCCCATCTTCCGGAACGCTGTGAAGAATCTCCGACGCCTGTCCCTGAAGCGCAGCCAGCAGCTGAGTGGTTTTCTCTGCTGGCGTCCACCCATTGTGCTCTGCGATGGCCTCGAACTGGCGACGGAATATCGCCCAAGACGTCGTACCGTCGAACTTCGGCGTCTTGACGTTGTGATGTCTGGCTGAAGGCGATGATTCCGCAGGGCCACTATATGGAGTCCTCAACTCTGTGGCCGCTTCTTGCATGGCACGTCGAACCTCCTCGGCAACTATCTGTTTTTGTTCTCTAGCCTGGCGATCCACCAATGCGAGGATGTGCTTGTTTTCTTCAGCATGTTTTTCCATCACCTCACTCGTCTTGTCCAACAACTCGCTCGTCTGCTCTTGACGGCGCTCGAGATCGCGGATTTTGCCGTCGAAATGGTCTACCTCCTGTCTCAATTCGGTTACTGTCTCGTTTATAGTTGTAAAATTCTTGTTTAGGTTGTCAAGATCGGCTTTGAGTTCGTCTTTCACGATGGCGACAATTCCATCTACGTGGGCTGAAACGCTTTCAATTTGCGTAGTGACGTCATCTTTTACTCCGCTGATGTCGCCTTTCACTTCGCTGATGTCGCCTTTCACTCCACTTATGTCGCCTTTCACTTCACTTATGTCACTTTTCATCTCCGTTTTAACATCACTTATGTCGTTCTTAACCTCACTGATGTGCCTGTTCATGTTATCTTTTACTTCACTGATATCGTTCTTCATTTCTGCTTTTACTGCACTTATGTCGTTTTTCATTTCAGCTTTCATTTCCGCGATGGCTTGCAGGATTTGCTGTAGGTTCTCCATTATCGATAATATCCCGGTTCTGACACCAATGTGAATTTTATTTAGTAACAACAATGTAATTTATTCGCCACAACAATAATTCCTTTCTACAATTCGCCTTAAACGCTCTCGTCAACAATTGGATTTTCACTCAACACAGTATTCGTTATAGCACTCCACCGACGACAATGACAATTGACTTGGACTATTACGCACAACAATGAACTGTTAATCTTAACTAATATTTACAAAGCACTATTTACAAATCACAACTACCAGTTCTCAGTTCACAGTTCTTCTATCTCAGTCACTCGAGTTCACGGTATCTCGAACCACAGACCTTCAGAGACAGTTCACTGTACTCGAACTCGGGTCCCTCCAACTGCGGTCCACTGCACTCGAACTCAGGTCCCTCCAACTGCGGTCCACTGCACTCGAACTCAGGCCTTCGGATGCTGACGCAGATGCGGACGCACACTCGAGTCGAACTCCGGCTGGCTTGCTTGCTCTGGCTTTCTCACTGACTGAATAACTGAAAACTCTGAAGACTCTGTCTAGTTCGCTGGCGCCTGCTCTTTTATAGCAAAATCATAGTTGCGAGAACCTTCTACAGGTGTGTAGAGAATTATCTCAATATCTCTACATCGACAGACGTCTGGAATAATCGGGAAGGTCGTTCCACATCCACTGCGTAGCAGCTGCGCGCGCAGACTCGTCGCGTGACGTAATACACCCTCTCTCCCTTCTCTCCACCGCGCGACGTCACTCAATGTTCCGTGGAGCCCGTGCGATCTGCTTTCTTGCGGGACGCTGGTCGTGAGTTCGATTCTCACGTCGCTGTCACAATATTATATATATATATATATATATATATATATATATATATATATATATATATATAATATGCGTAAATCACTTCGTTATTTAAGACGACGCTTATTCCGTCGGATCCCGGCCAACTAGTCACTCATAACGAGTGCACCTCAGCACATGTGTGGACTTCAGTCCTACGTTCATAGGCATCTATGACGTAGTGCAGAGGGCGGCCACTAGAGGGAACCCAAGAGTTGGAACTTAAACTGAGACGATTCTGTCCGACACCGAGATGGGTATCCGGTGTGGCTTAGTGGATAAAGCATCAGCACATAGAGCTGAAAACCCGGGTTCAAATCCCGGTGCCGGAGAGAATTTTTCTCCGTTCCATTACTCTTTCATCGTATGATGACGCAGAATATCTGCATGGAAATATCATATGTACTTCGGTACATTAAAATAATATATACTTATATGGGTTTCACGAAAGTTTAACTGTAGCCCCAAACTTCTTAATGTTTACACAATAACGTGCATTTAATACTATATTAATAAACACACAGTAAAAGGATTAAATATCAACTTACATTTTGCAAAATGTTATGATGAAAGCAGAAATAATCACACAAAACTTTGTTGCCATCAGTTAGCTACAAACTAGAAGGAGAATCTAGTTTCTTTACACCTCACTCGAATGCAAGAAGAAATAGGGCTTAAGAGCTGTTGCTCTCTTTTGCAAAAGTGTATAACTAATGGCGAAACTAGGTAGTGGGCCTTATAACATGCTGGGCCTTAATGCCCCCAGGTATCTTATATTATATTTTATGCTCGACCATGCCGAAATGTAGTAATTATACACCTGGTAGCAGTCCTTTAATGCATGTCATTAAAGTACACCTACTCATTAAAGGTCAGGTCTTTCAGCCAATGACGACTCAGGTTACAACTGTTCAGCCAATGACAGGTCAGCTTTCTACCGTTATAAAACCGCAAGTATCGATTATTCTCGGATATGCAATCGAAAGAGAATTAGCGAAAAGTCACGGAGGCTGGAAATCCAATACTGTCGCAGAAGGTTATGTTCTGTTACTATAATAATTAGCGTTAATTGTAAATAATATTCAAATAAATTCAATTTGTCATCTCGTTTTTCTATGTCGAATTCAATAATCAAGGTTATAATATTATAATATTATCAAGTTTAACGGGACTACGTCAAGGTCAATGACATTATTGTTCCTCGGAAAAAATCAATACTTTCGCGTCTGCGCACATCTCACAATTCACGACCTAGAACAAGGTCACTTCCGATCTTGTCAGTTACAAATAAAATGTATACATCTGAATACCGGTAATTTCAAGTTAGAAATATGGTCGAGCATAAAAAGTCGTATGAAACTCGCCTATAATGGTAATTAAGAAGCTCGTATGAAAATTATGAAACGAGCGCAAGCGCTCGTTTCATAAATATCCATACTCGATTCTTAATTACTATCATTATAGGCTCGTTACATAATGTACTAATATTATATTATATTATATTATATTATATTATATTATATTATATTATATTATATTATATTATATTATATTATACTAGTGGCTTGTGCAGCAAATGCTGCAAACTAAGTTCTTTAGACGTTCAAATAAAAATTTTTCAGATTTATTTTCAATGGAAAATACCAGACATTTTGAAAGTTATTTGCTTCCATAACATTTAAACATACTGCCTCTAAATATTTTTTTTATGCCAAATAGTTTTTCTTGAACCTATCCATCTTCAGTTTTTGAGTTTCAACGCGAAAACGCAAGTAACAATGTCAGGACGATCAGTGGATTTTTTCATGTGGGAGTAAAGCAATAGCTATTTCAGGTCATTGTAGATTGCAGGTGAAAGTTAAAAAAAGTCAGGTTTGCTAT
The DNA here is from genome assembly GCF_040183065.1 of Periplaneta americana. Classification (NCBI taxonomy): domain Eukaryota; kingdom Metazoa; phylum Arthropoda; class Insecta; order Blattodea; family Blattidae; genus Periplaneta; species Periplaneta americana. The sequence continues at coordinate 199,664,165 of NC_091119.1, read as the reverse complement.
GCTTTCGAACAATTGATATAGTTACTGCATGTAGAGCTTGAAATGTAGAGGATAAAATAATTTCATCCTGATAGAGATCTTGCTGAAATGATCGGGAGACTACAAAATTTTGTAGGCCTCTTATTTTATCAATAAGTAATACCGTCTTTCCTCAGGAACTGTAATTTTTGCACTCTCTCGAGCCAATACTGAAGAGAATGACGCATATAAGTATTTACACCACACCGCCATTAAGTAGGCTATATGAAAAAGGCCCAACCCCACTTGATTAATAACAATAAAAATATTTGAGTTTTAATAACAATATTATTATCTTACGCAAGTTTTGTAGTTATATATTATCATGGCATTAACTATAATAATATTTCATTTCTAATGGTAATAATGTCATTAAACCACCTCAAGCTTTGTAGATTTTAATATCCAATACACAGCTGTACTCAGAAAATTACACACCGCAGAATCAGACCTGTAAATTATTTTTAGTAAGTCTTGAAGTTTTTAATAACCAATTGAATTTGAACTCTAAATGTGTCAGCAAACCTGCAGGTCATGGCCTTCGTGTAATAGACTATTGTTTTTTGTAGTGTGTGTTTTGTTTTGTTCTGAAATGCTATTAGTTCTCAAAATTGACGAAAGATGGATTTTGGAAAATAGGAAAATTATGTAGGAAAACTGACGCTTCACTGAAAGTTACTATTTTTCTGAAAATCCTTGGATGCCAAGCTTCAAAATGACGGGTCATTCATTAAAATCCGTTCACCATTTTCCCGTAATTTCCATTACCAGTTCATATTATATAACAACTAGTGGCTTGTGCAGCAAATGCTGCTGCAAACTAAGTTCGTTAGACGTTCAAATAAATATTTTTGAGATTTATTTTAAATGAAGAATACTTGTCTTTTTGATAGCTATTTGCTTCCATAATAATGAAACATACTCTCTCTGAATGGATTTTTTTAGGCCAAATACTTTTTCTTGAACCTATCCAACATCAGTTTTTGAGTTTCAACGCGAAAACGCAAGTATCAATGTCAGGACGATAGCAGTAGCTATTTCAGGTCATTGTGTAGGCAAAAGTTAAAAAAAATGTCAGGTTTGCTAAGCTTTCGAACAATAGCATTTTAGTATAGCTGCTGCATGTAGAATTTGAAATATAGAGCGTAAAATCATTCTATCCTACTAAGAGATCTTGCTGGAATGATCTGGAGTCTACAAAATTTTCTAGGCCTCTTATTTTATCAGTAAGTAATACCTTTTGATCTTTCCTTAGGAACTGTAATTTTTGCGCTCTCTCGAGCCAATACTGAAGACAATGACACATATCAATATCTACACTACACCGCCATTAAGTATATGAAAAAGACCCAACCCCACTGGTTTAATAAGTATAAAAATATTTGATTTTTAATAACAATATTATTATCTTACTTAAGCTTTGTAGTTATATATAGCAGCCACTCAGTAAATTATAGAAATGAAGATCTAAATTAAGATATTCTCTACATTTACTTACATAACCTCAAAACGTTTCACTTTCATGTCATCAATATAGCATCAATATTATGTACAATTAATGAAAAATAGACGCATCATGATATTAACTATAATAATATTTAATTTCTAATGGTAACAATGTCATCAAGCCACCTCAAGTTTCGTAGATTTGAATATCCAATACACAGCTGTACTCAGAAAATTATACACTACAGAATCAGTTTTTAGTAACAAATTGAATTGAGCTCTAAATATGTCGGCAACCCTGCAGGTCATGGCCTTCGTGTAATAGCCTATTGTTTATTGTAGTGTGTGTTTTGTTCTGAAATTCAATCAAGTCGGCCGTGATTCAATAAAATTAGTTCTCAAAACTGACAACAGATGGATTTTGGAAAATAGGAAAATTATGTAGGAAAATTGACATTTCAGTGAAAACTACTACTTTTCCGAAAAACTTTGGATGCCAGGCATGAAAATGAAGGGTCATTCATTAAAATCCGTTCAGCCGTTTTCCCGTAATTTCCATTACCAGTTCAAATTATATATATATATATATATATATATATATATATACACACATAGATATTGGCATATGTTTAAAGATTAGGTAAAGTTCTATTCAATAAATTGTGACTCATACCTAAATTACACCACTATACCTAAATTACCCCTACCCATACTATCATTCTCGGATAAATTGACTCGTAGGTAATGAATATCAACAAAATGTGAAAAATCAGTGGTTCAGAAGAAATCGCTGTACACAGACGGAAAGGCACACACAAATGGCATGTCTACGTCGGAGTTTTCGCTATCAGGGATATAGAGAACGTGTATTTCCAAATAGACGACATCGTAGTTACCTTCTTCTACTTGGTTTCGTAAACATGTCATAACCTAATTTTTATTTCATTTTACCGGATTTCAAGTATTAACTTCCACATTCTGTCACTTAGTACAATTATTCTGTTAACCAGCGACATATCTTCTGTCTAGTTCATTAAACCACTTGGAGTCATCTGTCACTTACATCTCTGCTTCTTAAAACATCACGTCAGGTGGAAGCGACAGTCTGAGTGAGAATGCCGCTGGTTCGATCACAATGCACGGTCTAGAGATTTTTTTTATTTACGTCATAAATACTGGAGCGACTCTGGAGTCCTTCCAGCCTCTTAGAAGTCAGCATCGAGAACCGTGCCTGGATGTGATCTCATCGAAGAGACTCCAGGCTCTAGTTGCACTTCGCAGCTGGGAAAATTCACGAATTAAGAAACTACATATAGTACATTTTTATTCTCTCTCTCTCTCTACATATATATATATATATATATATATATATATATATATATACAGGGTGTTTAAAAAATACGGGGCATAATTTCAGGTATGTATTTCCCACATGTAGACAATCAAAATAGTTCATTACAACATGTGTCCGGAAATGCTCCATTTCCGAGTTATGGCCTTCACAACATTGAAATTCACCGGAACGTTTTTCTTTCCGCAGGTCGTTGTCATTACAGAAGATGTTCAAAATGTCCACCTCCTGCTTGAATACAGACCTCACATCGATGTCTCATTGACCTGCGAACACGATCCCAAACTCCAGCAGTATTGCGTATGTCCTCAGAACATGCCACAATTCGATTCCGAAGGGATTCCAAATAAGGTACCGGAGACGAATAATCCATGATTTTAAATGGCCCCACAAGTAGAAATCGAGAGGGTTCAGATCAGGTGAGCGTGGAGGCCAAGCAATTGGGCCACCTCTACCTATCCATCGATCGATCAGGAAACCTTCGATCCAAGTACCGGCGAGCCGTACGACTGAAGTGTGCAGGAGCGCCATCATGCAAGAAGTGAATGCAAGATTGATCAGTGGAGTGTCTTCTAAAACATGAGGTATGGTGTTTTCCAGGAAGTTTGTGTACGCCTGCCCCGTAAGTCTGTTTACAAGTACATGGGTCCAACTAATCGATCACCAATGATACCGGCCCACATGTTGAGGGAGAACCGCACCTGGTGATGAGATGGAACAGTTGCACGTGGGTTTTCATACGCCCATACATGCTGATTGTGGAAATTTGTTATGCCATCTCGTGTGAACTGCACTTCATCTGTAAATAATACTAAGGCAGGAAAGTTCGGATTTACACCACACTGCTGCAAGAACCACTGACAGAACCTAACTCGTGCAGGGTAATCTGCTGGTGACAGGGCCTGTACACGTTTCAAATGATAAGGATACAATTGATACTCTTTCAGCAGTCTCCAGACAGTCGTATGAGGAACATTGACTTGCAACGCTACCCTTCGTGTGCTTATAGAAGAAGTCTTGTTCACAGCCTCCAGAATCTCCTCCTGTACTTCTGGAGTTGTAGATCTTGGTCGTCCCCTTCCCAAACCAGGAGAGTTAAATTTTTTTCCATACTCGCACAGACGGTAATGGAGACGTACAAATGTCTTCCGATCCGATCTGGACATTGTCGCTGTGGGTACCTCTCCTGGTACAAACGACGAGCCAGCGCAGCATTGCCGTCCGCCTTACCGTACATGAAGTGTATCTCTGCCAGCTCTTGATTTGAATACATGTCGCACAGTCTAACGCCTACACAACACTGAATGTAACCTTCGCCTCGGAATGAACTGTCAGAGTGCCCTCTTAATGTCTCCCTTGACGGCAACGACCTGCGGAAAGAAAAACGTTCCGGTGAATTTCAATGTTGTGAAGGCCATAACTCGGAAATAAAGCATTTCCGGACACATGTTGTAATGAACTATTTTGATTGTCTACATGTGGGAAATACATACCTGAAATTATGCCCCGTATTTTTTAAACACCCTGTATATATAGATTTCTTAGTCATTCAGTCTGCTTTCAAAAAATCTGAAAATTAAAATTTATAAAACAGTTATATTACCGGTTGTTCTGTATGGTTGTGAAACTTGGACTCTCACTTTGTGAGAGGAACAGAAGTTAAGGGTGTTTGAGAATAAGGTGCTTAGGAAAATATATGGAGCTAAGAGGGATGTAGTTACAGAAGAATGGAGAAAGTTACACAACACAGAACTGCACGCATTGTATTCTTCACCTGACATAATTAGGAACATTAAATCCAGACGTTTGAGATGGGCAGGGCATGTAGCACGTATGGGCGAATCCAGAAATGCATACAGAGTGTTAGTTGGGAGGCCAGAGGGAAAAAGATCTTTGGGGAGGCCGAGATGTAGATGGGAAGATAATATTAAAATGGATTTGAGGGAGGTGGGATATGCTGATAGAGACTTGATTAATCTTGCTCAGGATAGGGACCAATGGTGGGCTTATGTGAGGGCGGCAATGAACCTCCGGGTTCCTTAAAAGCCAGTAAGTAAGTAAGTTATGGTCTTACAGACACATTCACTAACTCCTCCACTGCTACTGCAGTCAACCCATGCATGTCGTAGTCTCGCTTGTGCGTATTTTAGTCAGTAATAAGAGTTTCTGTAGTCTCCAGGAAGCGGCTTGTAAGAGATGTGGCGTGAGAAACCGTAAATCTGTGACTTTCGGTCCATTAATCCATTTGTAGTGCAGCCTGCAGGATGCTTGTGTTACCAAGTAGGTTAATTCCGAAAGCAGCGTTGAGTGAAATTACATGCTGAGTCAATTCCACGCAATTTTAGCAGAACTGCATGCACATTATTATCAAGTCAGACCAGCATTCAGCCGGCAATTCCGTATACAAATATGGAAGCTCATTGTGAGCCAGCCATAATCACGTAATATCCAACGAGTGCAGCTATTGAAATAAATTCAGGCCATCATCATCCAGCACGGGACATTTAATGCACTGCACACTAGATGTCAGGGCAATTCGCAGTCCGTTGCTAATGGGAACGTGTGTTATATTCAGTGCAATGAAACCTTATTTACAAGGATGCTGAAGTGTGTGTGTAACAGTTGTACTGTAACTTATTCTCAACTCTGTATTGAATACGTGGACTAAAGCACCAGCCCGGTCCCTGAAAGCGGCCCTCGGCTAATGTCCCTGAGAACTGATGTAATTAATACTGCTATAGCCTAATTAAAATCTGCCTGCTAGCTACAGTTTCTTGGATTTTCTTCTTTTGTCGTAAAACACATTTAAAGGGAGACATCCAGTTTAACTGGTCTGTTTTGTCCAAATTCTAAAGTACCGGTATAGAATTTCTCCATTTTGTCTTGGAAATAATTTTCCAAATATCTCTAATACTTTTCCGAGTTAAGGCTGGTTCACAATAAACCGGAAACGAGAATCGGAACGAAAACGATAAAATTGTTAAAATGTGTACATTTAAATGTAAGCATTCACAATTAACGAAAAGCTTGCCGGAGCCCGGGATCGGGAACGGAGAGTTGGCCAAGTTTCAACTTTGGCGTTCACGTTTCCGATCACAGCCCACTAGATTCATTATATTGCCATCTAAAAGCTATTTTGTCGTCGTATATTTTGTAGCAAGAAGACCGTGACATAACCTATGCATTATTTTGTTCTGTGCTGTGCATCATGGAGCAAGTTTTATTTGATGAGATTCTAATATTGAGTGTTGAGGAAAATCCTCACGTTTACGATAAGCGGCGCGCCTCGTATAAAGATGAGAAAATGAAGGAGAATACGTGGTTTTCAATATCTGCATCTCTGAACACCGATCGTAAGTGAATCATATTTTATTACTGTATTGGTTGTATTACACACTACATATTCATGCTTCAATTCAACAACTACTGTTGTGTTCATTTTTGTTCTATTACAAATGTTTCTTCTCTAATTATTTTACGTTATGGTAGACTTAAAATAGGTTGTGATAATAAAGATGCATGGGCATATTTATAGTACCGTACCTAATGAAATGTTTCAGTTGAAATTTCGAAGTTGGTTCATCTGTGTTTATGTTGGCTGCCTTGTACTCATGAGAGAACGCCATTGGTCAATTATACGCAAATAACATCAGAATGCGTAATATCGACTTTACATATCGTTTGACATGCATATCGATATGCATAGTCGTCTACGTTCTCGGTTTATTGTGAATCAAACATTTTCATATTCACGTCCTCTGCTTCTCGTTTTCATTCTGGTTCTCGTTCCCGGTTTATTGTGAACCAGCCTTTATAGGCAAAAATATACACCACGAGAGTGCTAGACAGCACCGCCTGATGGTAAGTTTGCCGCTCGTTCACCGAGACTTAAAATTTTCAAACAAGATGTTTATGTAAGATGTAGAAGTTTTGTTAATTTAAGTACTAGAAGATAAAATTTATTTTAGATGGAAATCCATAAAAGTAATATCCATTTACGAGTATCATGTGAATATTTCTTTACGTTTGATCTAGTGTTAACTTAATGATTCAAAAACAAAATTTGTTTTAGGTGAAAATCAATAACATAGCCTAAGCATTCTTTCATGAGGACGTACGCATGACCATGAAGTTTCTTTCATTTAATGACTCAAAGACAAAATTGGTTTTAGGTGAAAATCAATAACATAGCCTAAGCTTTCTTTCATGAGGACGTACGTATGACCATGAAGTTTCTTTCATTTAATGACTCAAAGACAAAATTGGTTTTAGGTGAAAATCAATAACATAGCCTAAGCATTCTTTCATGAGGACGTACGCATGACCATGAAGTTTCTTTCATTTAATGACTCAAAGACAAAATTGGTTTTAGGTGGAAATCAATAACATAGCCTAAGTATTCTTTCATGAGGACGTACGCATGACCATGAAGATTCTTTCATTTAATGACTCAAAGACAAAATTGGTTTTAGGTGGAAATCAATAACATAGCCTAAGGATTCTTTCATGAGGACGTACGTATGACCATGAAGTTTCTTTCGTTTAATGACTCAAAGACAAAATTGGTTTTAGGTGAAAATCAATAACATAGCCTAAGCATTCTTTCATGAGGACGTACGCATGACCATGAAGTTTCTTTCATTTAATGACTCAAAGACAAAATTGGTTTTAGGTGAAAATCAATAACATAGCCTAAGCATTCTTTCATGAGGACGTACGCATGACCATGAAGTTTCTTTCATTTAATGACTCAAAGACAAAATTGGTTTTAGGTGGAAATCAATAACATAGCCTAAGCATTCTTTCATGAGGACGTACGCATGACCATGAAGTTTCTTTCATTTAATGACTCAAAGACAAAATTGGTTTTAGGTGAAAATCAATAACATAGCCTAAGCATTCTTTCATGAGGACGTACGCATGACCATGAAGTTTCTTTCATTTAATGACTCAAAGACAAAATTGGTTTTAGGTGAAAATCAATAACATAGCCTAAGCATTCTTTCATGAGGACGTACGCATGACCATGAAGTTTCTTTCATTTAATGACTCAAAGACAAAATTGGTTTTAGGTGAAAATCAATAACATAGCCTAAGCATTCTTTCATGAGGACGTACGTATGACCATGAAGTTTCTTTCATTTAATGACTCAAAGACAAAATTGGTTTTAGGTGAAAATCAATAACATAGCCTAAGCTTTCTTTCATGAGGACGTACGTATGACCATGAAGTTTCTTTCATTTAATGACTCAAAGACAAAATTGGTTTTAGGTGAAAATCAATAACAGAGCCTAAGCTTTCTTTCATGAGGACGTACGTATGACCATGAAGTTTCTTTCATTTAATGACTCAAAGACAAAATTGGTTTTAGGTGAAAATCAATAACATAGCCTAAGCTTTCTTTCATGAGGACGTACGTATGACCATGAAGTTTCTTTCATTTAATGACTCAAAGACAAAATTGGTTTTAGGTGAAAATCAATAACATAGCCTAAGCATTCTTTCATGAGGACGTACGCATGACCATGAAGTTTCTTTCATTTAATGACTCAAAGACAAAATTGGTTTTAGGTGGAAATCAATAACATAGCCTAAGCATTCTTTCATGAGGACGTACGCATGACCATGAAGTTTCTTTCATTTAATGACTCAAAGACAAAATTGGTTTTAGGTGAAAATCAATAACATAGCCTAAGCATTCTTTCATGAGGACGTACGCATGACCATGAAGTTTCTTTCATTTAATGACTCAAAGACAAAATTGGTTTTAGGTGAAAATCAATAACATAGCCTAAGCATTCTTTCATGAGGACGTACGCATGACCATGAAGTTTCTTTCATTTAATGACTCAAAGACAAAATTGGTTTTAGGTGAAAATCAATAACATAGCCTAAGCATTCTTTCATGAGGACGTACGTATGACCATGAAGTTTCTTTCATTTAATGACTCAAAGACAAAATTGGTTTTAGGTGAAAATCAATAACATAGCCTAAGCATTCTTTCATGAGGACGTACGCATGACCATGAAGTTTCTTTCATTTAATGACTCAAAGACAAAATTGGTTTTAGGTGAAAATCAATAACATAGCCTAAGCTTTCTTTCATGAGGACGTACGTATGACCATGAAGTTTCTTTCATTTAATGACTCAAAGACAAAATTGGTTTTAGGTGAAAATCAATAACAGAGCCTAAGCTTTCTTTCATGAGGACGTACGTATGACCATGAAGTTTCTTTCATTTAATGACTCAAAGACAAAATTGGTTTTAGGTGAAAATCAATAACATAGCCTAAGCTTTCTTTCATGAGGACGTACGCATGACCATGAAGTTTCTTTCATTTAATGACTCAAAGACAAAATTGGTTTTAGGTGAAAATCAATAACATAGCCTAAGCTTTCTTTCATGAGGACGTACGTATGACCATGAAGTTTCTTTCATTTAATGACTCAAAGACAAAATTGGTTTTAGGTGAAAATCAATAACATAGCCTAAGCATTCTTTCATGAGGACGTACGTATGACCATGAAGTTTCTTTCATTTAATGACTCAAAGACAAAATTGGTTTTAGGTGAAAATCAATAACATAGCCTAAGCATTCTTTCATGAGGACGTACGTATGACCATGAAGTTTCTTTCATTTAATGACTCAAAGACAAAATTGGTTTTAGGTGGAAATCAATAACATAGCCTATCATTCTTTCATGAGGACGTACGTATGACCATGAAGTTTCTTTCATTTAATGACTCAAAGACAAAATTGGTTTTAGGTGGAAATCAATAACATAGCCTATCATTCTTTCATGAGGACGTACGTATGACCATGAAGTTTCTTTCATTTAATGACTCAAAGACAAAATTGGTTTTAGGTGAAAATCAATAACATAGCCTAAGCATTCTTTCATGAGGACGTAGTATGACCATGAAGTTTCTTTCATTTAATGACTCAAAAACAAAATTGTTCCTCCCGGTAGTGACATCACAGACTTATCTACCTTCCTCATTCGGAAGGGATATCTCACCCGTCTGGATAAAGCGAGCTCTTGAATACGGCACGGGGGACATTTAACTTTGCACTATAGGCTATTTTCTATCCTATCGGGAATCGATCTGCATCCCCGGAGCCGCGTCAAGTTCTAAGCTGCTCAGGTTTATCTGATTTCTTCTCTTTCTTCGGCCGGTCCTAGCAGAAGCCTCCGCTCATATCAGATGGCTGGCTGTATTTCCGCACTTCTTAATGTCTTTTTCCTTCTCGTAATTAATTTCTCAGACTTCTTTTTCGCTAGATTTACATTTCCGCTTACAACTCTCACCTCGGGTGCAATGCTTCTTGAAGTTGGTGGCTGTTTACGAAATCTTGGAAGAGTTAATTATATGAGACCACATCGAGTGCAGAAATAAAATCTCGGTGTCATTAGAACGCACACATATTTACGTTTTTTTTGCAAAAATTTAGTTCTTGATCGCATTAATATTCGTAAGATTCTTCTTTTGTAGTTAATTAACTTGAACTGTTACATAATACATATAATACATATTCCGAAGTGATATAGTGTTAAAAGTTGTGTAATCAAGAGTACATAATAGTAATATGCGTTACAAGAGCGGTACGTTGAAGTTTTCATGTTCGAAGAAAAGTTTGAAAAGGCGAAACGTAGTTGAGCTTTTTTAATTTCCGAGAATTGAAAGAAAACATACCGCTCGTGTATCGTACATTATTTTGTGCGAAGATCGTTTATTACATACCTGAAAGAGGAATTTCTAATTAGTTGCAATGAAATCTCCATCTTGGTTTCTGGTCAATGACGGCAAATTTGCAAAACAAAAATATCTATCTTCAACATTGTTGCTTTAAAATGTTTTCTAAGTTTACTATACTCCAGCAGGCCATGATATACGTCTGTCTTCCCCCCCCCAGTCTACGCTATGATGAGTCTGGAATCTTGTTGATTTTTTCACGGCTTCCTTAATGTTACTTGCATCACGAATGCAGTAACTTTAGTGGAGTTGTGGAGTTTACTTAATTTTTGCAAATATTTAAAAACAATAATTAACATTGCAATTTAGGTGAAATTGCAGTGGTAAGTTTCCAATTTATAATTATTACTATATTGAACGTCTCTAAAAATAATATGTTAAAAGCCTAAAGCAGTAAAATCAATATGTCACTTAAGCGGTAAGAAGAGGGAAATTGTTATGTGTGTTAGGTTGGGAATACTGAATGTGGAATTTTAGACTTTCCGCGGATTGGTTTTGTGCGGAAACCAAGCAAATACGCACGATCTCGCACATAATACATAATATACAGAGTAAACTGTATACAATGTAATTTCATTTCTGCTAATTATTTTCTTTTTAGATATTTCAAACAAAAAAGTTTAATACAATTTTGATCGCTCAGCCAGACTACATACATACAGTACATACATACATACATACATACATACATACATACATACATACATACATACATACTACGTACTATCAGGGACTGGAATGCTTTACCTGCAGACCTACTAAAGGCTTTACCAACAACCAAAAAGTATTAAAAAATAGGCTTAAGGACTTTACTAATAGACGGTAATTATACACAGTATTTAAAGGGTGTAATTGATATTTTGTTATTGAAGTGTTGTATGAGTGAAGAAGTATGTTGTGTCAGTGAAGTGTGTTGTGTAAGTGAAGTGTGTTGTGTAAGTGAAATGTGTTCCTGAAGCTTTATAGTTTGTAGTGGCAGTGCAAAGTATTTGAACAGTGAAATGTTTTTTAAGGGTTAGTGAAATCAGGATAGAATCCGTGAAATGTGTCGTAGTTCCAGTGCAGTGAGTGAATTGTCAGCGAAATGAGTGTAGTGCTGAAAGGTACTTGTGCAGGTATGAACATATCATACTCGTGGATTTTAGTTCGAACTTAGGGTTAAGATACAAATTTGATTTACTTTAAATGTTATTTTAAGTGATCGTGCTTCATTTAATTTAGGATATTCCCTGTTATTATGATTATGATTATTATTATTATTAATTATTGTTAGTATTAATTATTAGTATTATTATTAATTGTGTTTATTATTGTCATTATTGAGTGTACAGTAATTAGTTACCACTGCCACCGGGTATATACCCATTGCAGTGTGAATAAATAAATACATACATACATACATTACATTACATGCATATGAGGATCACAGGTGCACACCTGTGGACTAACAGTCAGCGCGTCTGGCCACGAAACCAGGTGGCCCGGGTTCGAATCCCGGTCGGGGCAAGTTACCTGGTTGAGGTTTTTTCCGGGGTTTTCCCTCAACCCAACACGAGCAAATGCTGGGTAACTTTCGGTGCTGGACACCGGACTCATTTCACCGGCATTACCACCTTCATTTCATTCAGACGCTAAATAACCAGAGATGTTGATACAGCGTCGTAAAATAACCTAATAAAATTAAAAAAAGATCACAGTTTGGCTGCACTGACTGTCCCAGATGCCTGTAGACGCTACATAAGCGCTCAATGCCATCAGACTCCTGGCTTGATCGGATGTGTGTTACCGCATCACGTCATCAATTGTTCTTGAAAATGGACGCTCCCGGAAATTTAAACATTCGAAGACATTTCTTTCTTCTCTTCATCCTGGAATTGGAGATAGTGATGACATCGTGTTGCATCCGGAAGTTTCGCCTCAGCATTCCGATGACGAGATCGCCTTCTGCAGACGTTGTACTTGCACTTCAGCAATATTGGACGTCACCTGATCTAGCTGGCAGTGGCCTTCATTGCATCTGGTGTGAAATTCATTTTATGCTGAACTCTGACAGCATTGTCGTAATGTTATAGCATAAAATGTTGTGCTAACATATTAATACTTGTCCCGCACCGTGGTGTCATGGTCTAAGGCAGGTATGTCAATTGATGCCCACAGGTTCAAGCGCGCGCTTTAGAGCCCAGGAGAGCCTGAGCGCTTTACAGCGGAAAGGAAAGAGACAGACGAAAGAGGTGATATATGCCGCTTGGTCGAGCTATATTCAGGGATGGCCAGCACTGATTCAATAGATAAAGGGAAGAGAACTTATTAAAACTGTATCCATGTTAATTTTTAGATTTGTCTGAGAAGTATAAGTGCATTATAAGAATGTAAGTTTTAATTTTAATGCTCATTTTTCACAAGTTTAATTTTTTTATTCAAAATAAATATTTTCTCACCTTTTCGTATAGAAAAGTGAAATTTTCAGGTATAGGCCTATTTATTTAGTAGCCTTACAGAATGTTTTCGTAAATCTAATATACCGTATATACGTATTACTGAAGATAGTGTATTGAAAATTTTGAAAATATTCGCATGGAAATTGTTTGTAAGGAAATTAATTAACAAAGCAACTGCTGTTACATCATAAGCGAAAGATACGTGCCCATGTGTTGTAAAAATGTCAGCTCTATAGCTTCAGCAGATTTCGAGAAAATAATTTAATATTCTGATGATAGGAAGTTGCTCACAAATATCACCTTAAAAGCATAATGCGTTAAGAGTTTTGTTATGTAATATTAGTTACACTTAAAACATATACAGCACCTAGGTAACTTTGCTTTGTACTGTAATATTGTTTTGATTAGTTTATTGATTACTTTTGTAAGGCTAAAGGTACCATCAATATAAATTCCAACTTATCATGTCATACTCAATGTCTTTCTTTGGAATATCACTTTCTTTATGAATGATGTGTTTCATCCACTTAATACAGTATAATATTATACTACTATGGAATTTAAGTGAATATTCCTTCTTAACTCTCTATTATGCTATTAAGATTTAAAACACAACTGCAATATTAAGAAATCAGTGTTAGTACTTTTGTTTCACAGATATATAGATAATATTAAACAGAAAGAAGCCAAATAAAAATAACGACATAAAATTTCACGTTGCGTTTGAAGTTTGTGCACCACTGTTTTCTTAATCCAACAGGTTGCTTATTGATATACACAACCCTTCCTCTTTCCATACTTAGCGCTTGCTGCCCGCGCACGACGTCAAGGTCAGAAAAATGCGCTTGCTTTGACATCACTGGTCTAAGGCATCCTGCCTAGGACTCGCGTTACGGAATGCGCGCTGGTTCGAGTCTTCATGGGGGAAGAAATTTTCTCATGAAATTTCGGCCAGTGTATGGGACCGGTGCCCACCTAGCATTGTGATGTACTTGGGGAGCTACGATAGGTAGCGAAATCCGATTGCGAAAGCCAGCTATAACGGCTGGGGGGATCGTCGTGCTAACCACACGCTACCTCCATTCTGGTTGGGTGATCGTCCACCTCTGCTTCGACGTGAGGCCAGCAGCCGGCTAGTCGGTCTAGGCCCTTCACGGGCTGTAGTGCCACGGATTATTATTATTATTATTATTATTATTATTATTATTATATTAATACCTATGAATGCCGATTTGTTTCTTTGTTTGAGTAATTATCTCGTCTTTCAAGAAAACGACCATTAGTCTTCAATAATTTATCTTTATCAACATGTTTATTATACTGGACTCGCAAACTTTGTAACTCTTTCCTCGCAATAGCTTAATTGAGAAATGTAGGCCGCAAAAAAGAACACCAAAACTACGACTTTTTTATGAGGGGTGTAGTTTCAAAGCACTCTATAAAAAAATCAAAATTGAGATATCTGATATGATGGAAGAAAAGGCCTTATGGACTTAATCCTGTCAGACTAAACAAATAAATAAATTGACTTCTATTCTGCTGGTACTTCAGTTTCTTTCTGTTAAGTTTTTAAGTGGTTAGGTACAGCTTACAACAGTAAAACGTTTGGAAATATTCAACATTTTTTCCTCCATTACTGTATCTTGTACAATAATGAAAATTGGTAGTGTTAAACACTGTCCTTCTGCTATATAAAAAAATACTTTTACGATTTAAAAAAAATTATTATTATTTTTTTTAATTCATAATGGTGGCAGTTCACTGTGCAGTGATGAAGCGTTTCCCTCATAACTCATAAACTTGTTCTCTCTCTTTTATTTTATTGCTGAAACTCATGTTTACATTCCTTAATAAATAATATTTTTTTTTAGTTTGTATTAGAAGAACATATTGATATTTGAGAAATTTTGAAATGAATTTATTTTTATCAGACAATCTATCAAAGGTAGAAGTGATCTTGCATCATATTGTAGATATGACATGCATAAATACACACAAAAAATTTAATCGCAGAATGTTGGATAGTTTTTGAGTTTGTGGGAAACGTATCATCTCTTAAAGTGAACTGAATTTTGAAAAAAAAAAATGTAAATAATTTTTTTAAATCGTAAAAATTTTGTTTTCATATAGCAGAAGGACAGAGTTTTATACATACTAATTTTCATTATTGTACAAGATACAGTAATGGAGGAAAAAATGTTGAATATTTCCAAAATTTTACTGCTGTAAGCTGTACCTAACCCCTTAAGTACTAAAATACATTTTATCCCTATGAAATTTTAAAAAGAATTTTCAGTTTACTTCCAGATTGAATTAAGTTTTATAAATGGCTCTTTCTATTTACTAAAAACTATATTAGAGGGCTAAGAGTCTCTATGAATCTAAACGCCTCGTACATAAACTTACGAAAAAATAATGCAAGTCTGCGGGAAGATATGTAGAAACCTCAATACTAAATGTTTCTCTGTAGCAAGAACTGAAAGATTTCAAGAGAATATTCAGACGAATTTCGCAACAGGATTAAACGTAGAAGTGCATGACCCAATACAAATTCTACATCGTATCAGCACCCATCTTCGATCTTATTGCCCTAAATACTTCGTTCCTCATCTGCCTCCATTTCAGAGACATAGAATGGCTGAATCGCGATTATTTACATACGTGCGTAATCTTACGAAAGCACACTTCATTCTGAGGACAGAAATGTGGTAACCCCGATACCAGATGTTTCTCTGTATCGTTCGCAATGTGACCAGTAACTGACACAATATAAGAGAAAATTCTGAAGCATTTCACAACAAAATCAAATGTAATATATGAAGTGCAATGCATACCTTACATTTAATGCATCTAAATTCTGCACGATATTGTCAGCATCGAGCTGTAAACACTTTCTTCCCCATTTCCCTCCACTTCAAAGAGATGATATGGATAAATTACAATTATTGTTACATGTACGAAATTATACGAAAGTACAAAAACACTTCGGGGATAGAAATGTAGTAAGCCCATACCAAATGTTTCTGAGTATCGTTCGTACGTAAACCGGAGCAAATATTCTGATAAACTTGAAGAGAATCTTCAAACGGATTTTCGGAGAGGGCAATAACTTAGATATATCAAGTTCATGACACAATACAGTACACTATATTTGCACAGATAAATTCTACCCCTACCAGCATCGATCTCAGATCTTCTTGCTCGCAAAAACTTACTTTCCGACTGCCCAAAGTTTCAGACAGGTGATTTGGATGAACAATTATTTCCATACGTACGAAATCACCCAAAAATACAAAAATATTTCGGGGGTAGAAATATAATAACCCTATATCAAATGTTTCTAAGCATCGTTCGTACGTAAACTAGAGTAAATAATTGATAAACTTCAAGAGAAACTTCAATCGTATTTTTGAAGGAAACAATAAATTAGATCTCTTAAGTTCATGACACAATATCCCACATTTAATGCACCTAAATTCTACACCATATCAGCATCGATCTCAGATCTTCTTGCTCGTAAACACTTAAGTTACTTCCCCAATTTCCAAAGCTTTAGACAGGTGATATGCATGAATAATTATTTCCATACATACGAAATCATACAAAAACCAAAAACTCTTTCGAGACAGAAATGTTGGAACCCCATACTAATTGTTTCTGAGCATCTTTCGTATGTAAAATTGGAGCAAATATTCTGATAAACGTCAATAGAATCTTCGATCGTATTTTTGAAGAAAACAATAAATTAGATCTATTAAGTTCCTGACACAATATCCTACAATTAATGCACCTAAATTCTACACCATATCAGCATCGATCTCAGATCTTCTTGCCCGTAAACACTTACTTTCCCACTTCCCAAAGCCTCAGAGGTGATATGAATAAATAACAATCATTTTCATATCTACGAAATCACACAAATATCAAAAAACACCTCGAGACAAAAATGTTGCAACCCCATACCAATTGTTTCCAAGCATCTTTCGTATGTAAACTGCAGCAAATATTCTGATAAACGTCAATAGAATCTTCCATCGTATTTTTGAAGAAAACAATAAATTAGATCTATTAAGTTCTGACACAATATCCTACAATTAATGCACCTAAATTCTACACCATATCAGCATCGATCTCAGATCTTCTTGCCCGTAAACACTTACTTTCCCATTTCCCAAAGCCTCAGAGGTGATATGAATGAATAATAATCATTTTCATATCTACGAAATCATACAAATTTCCAAAAACACCTCGAGACAAAAATGTTGCAACCCCATACCAATTGTTTCCAAGCATCTTTCGTATGTAAACTGCAGCAAATATTCTGATAAACGTCAATAGAATCTTCCATCGTATTTTTAAAGAAAACAATAAATTAGATCTATTAAGTTCTGACACAATATCCTACAATTAATGCACCTAAATTCTACACCATATCAGCATCGATCTCAGATCTTCTTGCCCGTAAACACTTACTTTCCCATTTCCCAAAGCCTCAGAGGTGATATGAATGAATAATAATCATTTTCATATCTACGAAATCATACAAAGTTCCAAAAACACCTCGAGACAAAAATGTTGCAACCCCATACCAATTGTTTCCAAGCATCTTTCGTATGTAAACTGCAGCAAATATTCTGATAAACTTCAACAGAATCTTCAATCGTATTTTTGAAGGAAACAATAAATTAGATCTCTTAAGTTCATGACAAAATATCCTACATTCAATGCATCTAAATTCTACACCATATCAGCATCGATCTCAGATCTTCTTGCTCGTGAACACTTAAGTTACTTCCCCAATTTCCAGAGCTTTGGATAGGTGATATGCATGAATAATTATTTCCATACGTACGGAATCATACACAAATCCAAAAACTCCTTCGAGACAGAAATGGTGCAACTCCATACCAATTGGTTCTGAGCATCTTTCGTATGTAAACTGGAGGAAATATTCTGATAAACTTCAATAGAATCTTCAATCGTATTTTTTAAAGAAACAATGAATTAGATCTATTAAGTTCCTGACACAATATCCTACATTTAATGCACCTAAATTCTACACCATATCAGCATCGATCTCAGATCTTCTTGCTCGTGAACACTTAAGTTACTTCCCCAATTCCCAAAGCTTTAGACAGGTGATATGGATGAACAATTATTTCCATACATACGAAATCATACAGAAATTCAAAAACACCCAGGGGGCAGAAAAGAAGTAATCCGATACGAATTGTTTCTGAGCATCTTTCATATGCAAACTGGAGCAAATATTTTGACAAACTTAAAGAGAATTTTCAATCCTATTTTTGAAGGATACAAATTATATCTATTAAGTTCATGACAAAATATCCAACATTTAATGCACTTAATTTCTAAATTCTAAATTCCCAAAGCGTCAGAGGTGATATGGATGAATAAAAATAATTTCCATACGTACGAAATCAAACAAAAATCCAAAAACTCTGAAGCTGTAGTCGGGTGATCCGGCGATAGTAAGATATTTTTTCTCCTATATAAGTTATAGTATAGTTTTAGTTTAGATGTTTCTATATTTCTTTGAGATGTTTGTTTAATCTACGCCACGGGGATCAGCGAAGCGCGTAATAGGCTCTTTATTCACTCAGTCTGACCGGCGCCTAACGCATTTAAAACCAGTAGCCGCGAGGTAGGTTACTGAACTTTAGTATAGCATAAAGGGGTTTTTCCTGTCTAGGAACGCGCTGGTAGCGTTGTTTGAATCTGGCAAACAATAGTAGCGTCTGGTGAGCGCGTCACCTTAGCGAGTATTGAAAAGGACGTGAGCCGAGCGTGTGCCCTGCTAGACGATTGCCGGCCTGTGAGCCGAGCGTGTGTTTTCCCCAGACGATTACCGGCCTGTGAGCCGAGCGTGTATTTCCTCAGAATATTACCGGCCTGTGAGCCGAGCGTGTATTTCCCCAGACGATTACCGGCCTGTGAGCCGAGCGTGTATTTCCCCAGACGATTACCGGCCTGTGAGCCGAGCGTGTATTTTCTCAGAATATTACCGGCCAGTGAGCCGATCGTGTGTTTGGTCAGAAGACTGCCGGCCAGTGGCGTGCTTACTCACTTATATAGTCTACGGCCTGTGAGCCGATCGCGGGAGTATTAATAATATCTCCGGTACTTGTTCCGATCGTGTATATCTTATCATTCTCCGTTTTCCAGCCGATCGAAGTGATAAAGTGTAGATTTCGCACTTTTTAGCTTTGTGTTTTACTCAAAAAGTGACAGCAGCGATTTTAAACTGGCGTCAGACGAGAAGCCGAAATCACATGGAAGACAACAGCCAGTATTCCGTCGCTTGGACTCAAGCAAGGGAAGTGAGCCGAATAAATACACTTAGTGGAACTATACTCCTTGGTTTCTTTTCGTGATAACGACGAACATCACATTATATCCTACGCCCACAAAACCACCAGGTCCCTGAGAAGAGATCTCCTCTACCGGGGGACAAGATCATCCAGCATCCGTCCACCGACTTCTTCTCTGCCGGCGACGCGGCAGAACAAGAAGAGGGCAACCGTCGAAATTGGCGCAACCAACACGTGCCACCAGGTAAAACCCGTCGCAACTCCTAGGGGACAGAAATGTTGTAACGCCATACCAGTTATTTCTGAGGATCTTTCATATGTAAACTGGAGGAAATATTTTGACAAACTTCAAGAGAATCTTCAATCGTATTTTTGAAGAAAACAATAAATTATATCTATTAAGTTTATGACACAATATCCAACATTTAATGCACTTAAATTCTAAATTCTAAATTCCCAAAGCGTCAGAGGTGATATGGATGAATAACAATCATTCCCATACGTACGAAATGAAACAAAAATACAAAAACACCTAGGGGACAGAAATGTTGTAACACTGTACCAGTTATTTCTAAGGATTTTTCGTATATATAAACTGGAGCAAATATTCTGATAAACTCCAAGAGAATGTTCAATTGTATTTTTAAGGAAACAATACATTTTATCTATTAAGTTTATGACACAATTTTCTACACCATAGGCCTATCAGCATCGATATCCGATTATCTTGATCGTAAACACTTACTTTCCCACTTCTCGAAACATCAGAGGAGATATGGATGAATTAGAATCATTTCATTACTTACGAAATCATATAAAAATCCTAAAAGTCTTCCGAGACAGAAATGTTGCAACCCCATACCAATTGTTTCTGAGCATCTTTCATATGTAAACTGGAGCAAATATTCCGATAAACTTCAATACAAACTTCGATCATATTTTTGAAGAAAACAATAAATTAGATCCATTAAGTCACAATATTCCAGACCTAACGCACCTAAATCCTACACCATATCAGCATGGATTTCGAATCATCTTGCTCGTGAACACTTTCTTTCCCACTTCCCAAAGCGTCAGAGGTGATATGGATGAATAACAATCATTTTCATATGTACGAAATCATACAAAAATCCAAAAACACTTCGGGACAAAAATGTTGCAAACCCGTACCAATTGTTTCCAAGCATCTTTCGTATGTAAACTGGAGCAAATATTTGATAAACTTCAAGAGAATCTTTAATCGTATTTTTGAAGGAAACAATAAATTAGATCTATTAAGTTCACAGCACAATATCCTACATTTAATGCACCTAAATTCTACACCACATTCAGCATCGATCTCAGATTTTCTCGCACGTAAACACTTACTTTCCCACTTCCCAAAGCTTCAGATGTGATATGAATGAATAACAATCATTTTCATATGTACGAAATCATACAAATATCCAAAAACACCTCGAGACAAAAATGGTGTATCCCCATACCAATTGTTTCCAAGCATCTTTCGTATGTAAACTGGAGCAAATATTTTGAGAAACTTCAAAGAGAATCTTCAATCGTATTTTTGAAGAAAACAATAAATTAGGTCTATTGAGCTCATGACACAATATCCTACATTTAATGCACCTAAATTCTACACCGTACAAAAATTCGAAAACACTTCGGCGACAGAAATGAAGTAACCCGATACGAATTGTTTCTGAGCATCTTTCATATCTAAACTATAGCAAATATTTTGACAAACTTCAAAGAATCTTCAATGTATTTTTGACGAAAACAATAAATTATATCTATTAAGTTCATGATACAATATCCAACATTTAATACACTTAAATTCTAAATTCCCAAAGCGTCAGAGGTGATATGGATGAATAACAATCATTTCCATACGTACGAAATCAAACAAAAATCCAAAAACATCTAAGGGACAGAAATGTTGTAACGCCATACCAGTTATTTCTAAGGATCTTTCGTATATGTAAACTGGAGCAAATATTCTGATAAACTTCAGGAGAATTTTCAATCGTATTTTTTAAAGAAAACAATAAATTATATCTCTTAAGTTCATGACACAATTTTCTACACCATATCAGCATCGATCTCCGGTCATCTTGATCGTAAACACTTACTTTCCCACTTCTCAAAACATCAGAGGAGATATGGATGAATTAGAATCATTTCATTACTTACGAAATCATATAAAAATCCTAAAAGTCTTCCGAGACAGAAATGTTGCAACCCCATACCAATTGTTTCTGAGCATCTTTCATATGTAAACTGGAGCAAATATTTGATAAACTTCAAGAGAATCTTCAATCGTATTTTTGAAGAAAACAATAAATTAGGTCTATTGAGCTCATGGCACAATATCCTACATTTAATGCACCTAAATTCTACACCGTATCAGCATCGATCTCAGATCTTCTTGCTCGTAAACACTTAAGTTACTTCCCCAATTCCCGAAGTTTTAGACAGGTGATATGAATGAAGAATTATCTCCATACATACGAAATCATACAAAAATTCAAAAACACCCCGGGGACAGAAATGACGTTACCCCTATACGAATTGTTTCTAAGAATTGTTCGTACTTAAACTGGAACAAATATTTTGATAAACTTCAAGAGAATCTTCTATCGTATTTTTGAAGAAAACAGTAAATTAGATCTATTAAGTTCATGGCACAATACCTACACTATACTTGCAAACCTAAATTCTACGTCTACTAGCATCGATCTCTGATCTTCTTGCCCACGACGACTTCCTCCCGCTCCACTTCACAGAAGTGCAATGGCTGAATCACGACAAATTAGCCACATTGAGTTTCCTGCCCATTGAAGCAGAAGACAGCATTTAATTTTATATTAGGAAGTGTAGAGGGTACTTACGTTATGATTCATCCAGACATCAGGTGTGAATCATCTTGGCAGCGGACCACTGCGAGCAGAAGGTGAGGGAAATCTCTTCGGTGTGTAATCGGTCGGCACCGCAGGTTGACTGCTCATCTCCAACAGAGCAGAGGGGCCCCGTGGCACGCAGACAAGAACCAGGCCTTCAATTCCTGAAACCAAGGAAGAAAATATAGCATTAGTTTCTTTATCTATGTCAGAATTTCAAATTTACACGATAACGCACTGCTTTATGTTTCCTTTGTACAGACGAGGTCAAAAAGTTGGTGTGGTGTTAGCGCATTCCTAGGACGTGTAAGAACTAAGACAGGTCCATACTATCTGACATCATCTAAATGTTTAACTTGAAACGTTAACTCTATACAGATAGAATTGTCTCATTTTTTTGTAATGCAATGGGCGCCTCTTGTAGTATCATGGAAACAAGTGTACGTAGATATCGAAGCGGGCCGTTTTTCTATTTTTTTTTTTTTAAATTCGTCTTTAACTCTCTAGCATCTCTCAGCGCTTTTTGGTTGAGTTCACAGGTGACATTGCTTGCCAGCAATGTGGCACTGAAATGTGACCTGGAATTTGTTATAACATGTCTAAGGAAGGAAGAAAGAAAGAAAGAAAGAAAGAGAGAGAGAGAGAAAGAAAGAAAGAAAGAGAAAGAAAGAAAGAAAGAGAAAAGAAAGAGAGAGAAAGAAACAGGAAAGAAAGAAAGAAAGAGAGAAAGAAAGAGAGAAAGGAAGAAAGGAAGAGAGGAAGAAAGAAAGAGAGAAAGAAAGAGAGAAAGGAAGAAAGGAAGAGAGGAAGAAAGAAAGAGAGAGAGAGAAAAAGAGAGAAAGAAAGAAAGAGAGAAAGAAAGAAAGAAAGAGAGAAAGAGAGAAAGAGAGAAAGAAAGAAAGGAGGAAAGGAAAAGGGAAAGAGAGAAAGAAATTAAGAAAGAGAGAAAGAAAGAGAGAGAAAGAAAGAAAAAAGAAAGAGAGAAAGAGAGAGAGAAAGAAAGAGAGAAAAAACAAAGAAAGAAAGCAAGGGAGAAAGAAAGAAAGAAAGAAAGAAAGAGAGAGAAAGAAAGAGAGAGAGAGAAAGAAAGAAAGAGAGAAGGAAAGAAAGAGAGAAAGAAAGAAAGAAAGAAAGAGAGAGAGAAAGATAGAAAGGAAGAAAGAAAGAAAGAAAGAGAGAAAGAAAGAAAGAGAGAAAGAAAGAGAGAAAGAAAGAAAGAAAGAAAGAGTGAAAGAAAGAAAGGAAGAGGGAAAGAGAGAAAGAAATTAAGAAAGAGAGAAAGAAAGAGAGAGAGAAAGAAAGGAAGAAAGAAGGAAAGAAAGAAATAAAGAAAGAGTGAAAGAAAGAAAGAAAGAAAGAAGGAAGGAAAGGAAGAGGGAAAGAGAGAAAGAAATTAAGAAAGAGAGAAAGAAAGAAAGAGAGAGAAAGAAAGAAAGAAAGGAAGAAAGAAAGAAAGAAAGAAAGAAAGGAAGAAAGAAAGAAAGAAAGGAAGAAAGAGTGAAAGAAAGAAAGGAAAGGAAGAGGGAAAGAGAGAAAGAAATTAAGAAAGAGAGAAAGAAAGAAAGAGAGAAAGAAAGAAAGAAAGGAAGAAAGAAAGAGAGAAGGAAAGAAAGGAAGAAAGAAGGAAAGGAAGAGGGAAAGAGAGAAAGAAAGAAAGAGAGAGAGAAAGAAAGAAAGGAAGAAAGAAAGAGAGAAGGAAAGAAAGAAAGAGTGAAAGAAAGAAAGAAAGAAGGAAAGGAAGAGGGAAAGAGAAAGAAAGAGAGAAAGAGAGAAAGAAAGAAAGAGAGAAGGAAAGAAAGAAAGAGTGAAAGAAAGAAAGAAAGAAAGAAAGAAAGGAAGAAAGAAAGAAAGACGGAAAGGAAGAGGGAAAGAGAGAGAGAAAGAAAGAGAGAAAGAAATTAAGAAAGAGAGAAAGAAAGAAAGTGAGAGAGAAAGAGAGAAAGAAAGAAATGAATGAATGAATGAATGAATAAATGAGTGAACCAATAAATAAATCTCAATAAATAAATTAAATCATTAAATAAATAAATAATTAAACAATTAATTGAATAATTAAATGAATAACAAATGAACATCCTCTGATTGAGGTTCTGGCTGATATGTACATCTAATATCAGGCAGTACATCTCACTTGACGATATGTGTCAGAGGATGAACAATTGTTTGTATGCATCTGAAGTCTGACTAGTGTAATATGTAGCTAGTCGGCGATGTATGCAGTGGAGGGGGAAAGGAACTGGCCACCCTGGCCTAGTTGCCTCATTAGTGGTGTTTTCTTGTTATCAATTGTGAGGTTCAGACCTGTCTTTGGACAGTTGACTAAACAACAAATAAATAAATAAATAGATAAATAATTAAGTAGGTTAATAAATAAATACAGTAAATACAATATTGAGTAAATAAATAGAATGAATAATAAATAATAGTATATTATATAACAACATAGCAATTTTTGTCGGATCATGGAAAATTTGGCTCTTATTTAGAATGATTTAAATTACATAAGGAGAATGTCTATTTATGTACTCTCTTTCCAGCTAAAGATTGAAGTAAATGTAAATAAATGCACGTGGCTTCATGGTTCCTGATTGGCTATTGGACGCACAACTCCTCCAAACTCATGCTTGTCATCTTCTTCCTCATATTAAAATAGTTCGTTCTAAAATAATAAAATTAATAATGTACATGGAATACGAGTGAATTAAACATGCTTATAAGAACACTTTCTTACGATTTAAACAACATGTTTATATTAGTAGTTTCAGACATTGCGTGTTAAATCATTGTAACGTGTATTATGGCAACGCGCATGCGTAGTAGGCATTAAATCCCTCCCAAGGTGACTTGCAGCTTCACAGAGCACATCAGCACAGCTGGTATAACACAGTGCGAGATTCAGTGTTGCCAACCTCAAATAAATTTCTGTAGAATTAAAGAAATTCTCCACTCTTCAAAGAATAACATTTAATCATGAATGTACAGAAAATTAAAATCCACTATTCCCAGAAGAGAAATAATGAATATTAACCCTCTGTGAGCATTTTACGGGTTAGTTCAATGAATGTGTTGAAATGTCTGCAATATATCAGACGATGGCTGCCTTGCTGAAAATAATGCGCCCTGGTGGCTGCTTTGATAGCTAGTTTGCGATTGCGGAGTAATACATTTCGGTTTTGTTTACGTCTACTTCAATCTTTAGTTGGAAATAGTTTATATGTGAGGAACAGCAAACTGTGGCCATCTTTTGTTTCATTGTCCAGTATTTGAAAACAGTAGATTTCCTATGGTCAGACATTTACATATTTGTAATATAATATATGACAAATCATTATTCAATGTTTTCAGAAAAACATGTTGTTATAAACAGTTTTGTGATTTTATATGTCATATATTTAAGAATGTGTAATTAATTCAAATGTAGTAGATGTCAGTGTTAATTTTAAGTAGCAGAGACTGGGTTATCCACATCAAATATATTCATCAAATATAAACTAGCTGTGTATATCTATAAACCTATTGCACTTTCGAGTAAAATAAGGTTTAAGAAATTGTATATTAAGAATAAAAAAAATATATAACGTACAAAAGTCAAGCTTTACTGTCGAGTGGTTTCATCTCAGACTAAAATCTATCTTCCCCCTCGATACCCATTGGTGATATAGCCTGCGGAACTTTTGTTTGAAAACTCTAATAAGAAATAGAAAAATAAATTATTTATTTTTTTGAACGGAGACAATTTTTTTAAGTTTTTGTGTACGGTTATTTCCTTACTTCTTAGGCGGAAATTCTTTCAAATATTAAATATTAAAATAACAAATATATTATTATTATTATTATTATTATTATTATTATTATTATTATGATAGTCTACAATCTATATATTTTTGAACTTTTAATGTATGTAAACAAGAATATTACTAATTACACAAGTATAGTAGATCTGCATCGCTATGAAACCAGAAATAATGATCAATTAAACGTACCACATGTCAGGTTGCAAAAAACACAATCAAGCTATGTAATTACTGCAATAAAAGTATATAAGATACCTACAAATATAAAGGCTCTTAATGAAACACAATTTAAATTTCAGATTAAGAGATGGCTACAAAATAATCCCTTTTATAATTTGAATGAATTTTTTGAAAATGATGTACTATTTTAGTTAAATTTTATTATTTTTTACTCTTTTAATATTTTAAATATTGACACATTGTTTTTTATATTATCACATTGACGAGGCCTTTTGTATTCTTGTACCTTCAGGCAAATAAAGAATATGAATAATATTAATATTATATTAATCATATAAGAAATTTCGATAATAGTACATTATGCAACGAGCCTATAATGGTAGTAATTAAGACGCGAGTATGTTTGTTTATGAAACTCGCTTGCGCTCGTTTCATAATTTTCATACGAGCGTCTTAATTACCATTATAGGCAAGTTTCATACGACTTTTTATGCTCGACCATATTTCTAACTTGAAATTATTCAGAAGAATTCATGTTATGTTTAGTGTAAGTGAGGCGCGGAACTGACCTTCTAGATTGTGAGATGTGCGCAGACGCGGAAGTATTGATTTTTTCCGGGGGAAGAATGTCATTGACCTTGATATAATCTAGAGAATAACATGAACATTAATCTTGATATAAGCTGGAAATTGATTTAGAACTGAAAAACGAGATGACAAATTGAATTTATTTGAATATTATTTACAATTAACGCTAATTATTATAGTAAGAGAACATAACCTTCTGCGACAGTATTGGATTTCCAGCCTCCGTGACATTTCGCTAGTTGTATTTCGATTGCATATCCGAGAATAATCGATACTTGGGCTTTTATAATGCTACAATGGTGATTTCCCCATTGGCTGAACAACTGAACTATAATGAATAGGTGTACTTTAATGAGGTGCATTAAAGGGCTACTACCAGGTGTATAATTACTACATTTCGGCATGGCCGAGCTTAAAAAATATTCTGGTGTCTGATGCAGAAAAACGTTTTAAGCGGTGTCGTCTTAAATGAAATTTACTGGAGAGAGAGGTTTTATAAAATAGGCCCTAGATCCCTAGATTTCAAACCTATAAGGCAGATGATGACTAATTCTTCAGTAAACTTCGTGTATACATTATATTGTTGACTCGGTTACCTTCAATCCATTCATAAGTACTTTCAATTAGTCTTGACCCCAATGAAATCTCTCCGTGTTGCTAATCTCTCAACTCCACCCACGTGCTTCACAATATGAGAGTGTTTAATCTTCGTCATCCAGCCAAAGCAAGAACTTTATCACTATTATTGCCGTTATTATTCTTGCTTATTGAATCTCAATGAGCGATATGACTGGGGACTTCATGAGGTAACTTAGCAACCATTTGTAAGTCTCTCCCGATACGAAAAAAAAAATACTGTCTTCTAAATGGCACTGTTCAAAACATACAGAAGTGAGCCTGCCTGGAAAGAAATAAAAAATAGGTTGCAGCCGCCAAATTACTCTTCAAGGAACGACCACTCATATAAATTGAGGGAAAGAAGGCAGAGGACGGACACTGGAAAGTTTTCTTTTCTCAATCGTACTATCAGGAACTGGAATGCTTTACCTGCAGACTTACTAAAGGCTTTACCAACAACCAAAAATGTATTTTAAAATAGGCTTAAGGACGTTACTAATAGACGGTAATTATACACAGTACTTAAAGGGTGTAAATGATATGTTGTTATTGGAGTGTTGTATCAGTGAAGAATTATGTTGTGTCAGTGAAGTGTGTTGTATCAGTGAAGAAGTATGTCGTGTCAGTGAAGTGTGCTGTGTAAGTGAAACGTGTTCCTGTCAGTGAAGCTGTATAGGTTATAGTGGCAGTGCAAAGTATTTGAACAGTGAAATGTTTTTGAAGTGTTAGTGAAATCAGGATAGAATCAGTGAAATGTGTCGTAGTTCCAGTGCAGTGAGTGAGTTGACAGCGAAATGAGTGTAATGTTGAAAGGTACTTGTGCAGATATGAACATGTCATACTCGTGGGTTTTAGTTCGATCTTAGTTTTAAGATACAAATTAGAATATTTCAAATGTTATTTTAAGTGATCGTTTCATTTAATTTAGTATATTCCCTGTTGTTGTTATTATTATTATTATTATTAGTATTAATTATTAGTATTATCATTAATTGTATTTTTAATTAATAAGTTTATTATTGTCATTATTGAGTGTAATTAGTTACCACCCATTGCAGTGTGAATAAATACATACATACATACATATTTGATCATTTTGCATTCTTCGCTGCAACTATTATCACTATCTTCGGTTGTCTAGGATTCGCATTTCTAACCGTTGATCCGGTGTTCGTGGGTTCAGATCCAGCCGAGGATGACGATTCTAAAGACCAAGAAAATCTTTAGCACGATTGTATCAGGGAAAGAAATAAAATTTTGAGACCTATGTACATATATTTATGTATTTATTTGATTATTTATTCACTTATTTAGTTGATTATTTTTTATTAATTTCATTGTTTATTATTATTTATTTATTTGTGTGTTTATTACAAATACACAACTACAAACCGGTAGAAAAACGAAGTGTTGGCAGACTAAGAAACGCTAGACAGAATACAGTAGTTTCAGAGAAGATCAGAAGATCAGAGAAGTCTAACCCTTACTTACTGGCTTTTAAGAATCCCGGAGGTTCATTGCCACCCTCACATAAGCCCGCTATCGATCTCTATCCTGTGTAAGATTAATCCAGTCTCTATCATAATATCTCACCTCCCTCAAATCCATTTTAATATTATCCTCCCATCTACGTCTCGGCCTCCCCAAAGGTCTTTTTCCCTCCGGTCTCCCAAGTAACACACTATACGCATTTCTGGATTCGCCCATACGTGCTACATGTCCTGCCCATCTCAAAAGTCTGGATTTAATGTTCCTAATTATGTCAGGTGAAGAATACAATACGTGCAGTTCTGCGTTGTGTAACTTTCTCCATTCTTCTGTAACTTCATCCCTCTTAGCCCCAAATATTTTCCTAAGTGCTTATTCTCGAACATCCTTAATCTCTGTTCCTCTCTGAAAGTGAGAGGCCAAGTTCCACAACCATACAGAACAACCGGTAATATAACTGTTTTATAAATTCTAACTTTCAGATTTTTTGACAGCAGACTGGATGATAAAAGCTTCTCAAACGAATAATAACAGGCATTTCCTATATTTATTCTGTGTTTAATTTCCTCCCGAGTATCATTTATATTTGTTACTGTTGTTCCCAGATATTTGAATTTTTCCACCTCTTCAAAGAAGAAATTTCCAATTTTTATATTTCCATTTCGTACAATATTCTGGTCACGAGACATAATCATATACTTTGTCTTTTCGGGATTTACTTCCAAACCTATTTCTTTACTTGCTTCAAGTAAAATTCCCGTAATTTTCCTAATCGTTTGTGCATTTTCTCCTAATATATTCACGTCATCCGCATAGACAAGCAGCTGATGTAACAGGTAAACTATCATCATCATCATCATCATCATCATCATCATCATCATCATCATCATCATCATTCAATCCGAATGTAGGATCTGAAATTATGTTTGTTAAAATGTGCCAAATATGACTCCGCTACAAAATGTAGGCCATGTGTTGCAAATACAGATCCTTTTTCCTTCAATAGATCGTATTGCTTCTTCTTTTATTCAGACCAGGTATCAATCTTCTACACAGCTTTCCTGACTCGGTATCACACTCTACAGTACTTTTTATTCGTCATCTATCTCTGAAAACTTTTACATTCCCTCCCCCCCCTCTTATTTGTGAGGGCACCCAACCAACCGACCGTGAGGACCTCTGCCGTGTATATTTCAATTTGCCACACGCCCCCAGTCCCACACGTTCTCTGCATTTCAATTGTTCTTGAAAAAAGGTGACGGCGAGACTCCTGGCGGTAGATGAGAGAGTTACAGAGAGTATACTTGTAAAACAATGGAGTGTACTGAAGCCCGATGTTCGCTTGTTTTCAAGCGTTTTTTTTTTTTACTCAAAGTTTTTGTTCATTTTTTTGTCTTCTTAAAATCGATCTGTGTGTTTTTTACATTACAACATGTCAGCAGTTCTGTGATTTCCTCCTCAAAAGGAGAGATTTTTGTAATATCGGCGACATAAATTATGCAGACCTTCAGTTTCGTAACTCCATCCCGTTCACTAGTAAGTCTACAGTTCCTCCAGTTGAACGGTAGATGAAATTCTGAGAGTGAAAATGCGACATAAAAGTATGTACTTTATAGCGTCTATTAGGAAAAATTCCACTGTATATGTAAATGAAATTTATTTTATTATTATTATTATTATTATTATTATTATTATTATTATTATTATTATTTAAATATAAAGTAACACATAATTGAGTTTTTTTTTTAATTTAAGGGCGGACTCTGCTACTCTTACGCAAAATCACATCAATACCAGCAGGTCTATTTCTTGTTTTACTTCACCTGTAATCTGTTTTACATTTGGAAATTTAGATGTATATTTTTGTGTGGCTTTACTTTGCTTATAGTGTGATTTTCTGTTTATTTCAATTATTGATTTGTATTTCTGGTAGTGTTAAAGAGAAAGCCTGATGGTCTTAACTACACCAAAATAAATAAATGAATGAATAAATGAATAAATAAATGAATTAATAAATGAATAAATAAATGAATGAATAAATGAATAAATAAATGAATGAATGAATAAATGAATAAAAATGAATGAATAAATGAATGAATAAATAAATAAATGAATGAATGAATAAATGAATAAAAATGAATGAATAAATGAATAAATAAATGAATGAATAAATAATAAATAAATGAAAGAATGAATAAATGAATAAATAAATTAATGAATAAATGAATAAAAATGAATGAATAAATGAATAAAAATGAATGAATAAATGAATAAATAAATGAATGAATAAATGAATGAATAAATGAATAAATAAATGAATGAATAAATGAATGAATAAATGAATAAATAAATGAATGAATAAATGAATAAATAAATGAATTAATAAATGAATAAATAAATGAATGAATAAATGAATAAATGAATGAATGAATAAATAAATAAAAATGAATGAATAAATGAATAAATAAATGAATGAATAAATGAATAAATAAATGAATGAATAAATGAATAAATAAATGAATAAATGAATGAATAAATGAATAAATAAATTAATGAATAAATAAATTAAAGAATGAATAAATGAATAAATTAATTAATGAAAAAATGAATAAAAATGAATGAATAAATGAATAAATAAATGGATGAATAAATGAATAAATAAATGAATGAATAAATAAATGAATGAATAAATAAATGAATGAATAAATGAATAAATAAATAAATGAATAAATGAATACATAAATTAATGAATAAATGAATGAATGAATGAATGAATGAATAAATAAATAAATAAATAAATAAATAATAAATAAATAAATGAATAAATGAAAAAATAAATGAATAAATGAATGAATAAATAAATGAATAAATAAATGATTGTATAAATGAATGAATAAATGAATAAATAAATGATTAATTAAATAATTAAATTAATTAATTAATCAACAAATAATTGATTAATCAGATAAATAATCAAACTTAATTAATCAAACAAATATAATTAATCAAATAAATACTTAATTAAATAAATAATTAAATAAACAATTAAATAAACAAACAAACAAATAAGTAAATTAATAAATAAAATTCTCTTGTCAATTCGTTTTTATGTATGCAATGAAATACATTACTTTTGTAGAGATATTACGAACTTTTTTTTTACGTTTTCAATTTTCTATCCTTGATTGAGATTGCTTTGGGTACTTGTTATCAAAGTTTTAATGCCGGCACGAAAGCCTATTAAGATAATATTTATATCAAGACATAATAAATACACGAGACATGACACTACCTTTTTTAAGGAAAACAAATACGTGTCGTTGAAAACCTTCACTGGCAGTAATGATGCAGAGGAACCAAAGTTTTCTCCACTTGGACATTATTACAGAAACTAAAAAATAATTCACAGAAACAATAGCAACGGTAATACTAGCTCCAGAGCCGCAATAAATGTCTTTGAGAGCCGCATGTGGCTCGCGGGCCGTGTAATGAGTTAGTCAATTCTCGTGTATGTAAAAGGATTTAGACCTGATGCAATGACTAATATTTTTTGAATAATTAACAACTCTTACAATTTTTAATCATTCACCAATTAATCATTACTTACTTTATTTATATATGTATTTATTTATTTATTTATGTATTTATTTAATAGGTATTTATTTATTTATGTATTTATTTATTTACTTATTTATGTATTTATTTATTTATGTATGTATTTATTTATTCATGTATTTATTTATTTATGTATTTATTTATTTACTTACTTATTTATGTATTTATTTATTTGTGTGTTTATTTATTTATGTACTTATTTATTATTTATTTATTTATGTATTTATTTATTTACTTAATTATATATTTACTTATTTATTTATTTACGTATTTATTTGCTTATTTATGTATTTATTTATTTATTTATGTACTTATGTATTTATTTATTCATGTATTTATTTATGTATGTATTTATTTATTTATGTATTTATATATTTATGTATGTATGTATTTATTTATGTATTTATGTATTTATGTATTTATTTATGTATTTATGTATTTATTTATGTATTTATGTATTTATTTATGTATTTATGTATTTATTTATGTATTTATTTATTTATTTATTTATGTATTTATTTATTTATTTATTTATGTATTTATTTATGTATTTATTTATTTATGTATTTATTTATTTATGTATTTATTCATTTATTTATGTATTTATTTATTTATTTATTTATGTATTTATTTATGTATTTATTTATTTATTTATTTATTTATGTGTTTATTTATTTATGTATTTATTTATTTATTTATGTATTTATTTATTTATGTATTTATTTATGTATTTATTTATGTATTTATTTATTTATGTATTTATTTATTTATGTATTTATTTATTTATGTGTTTATTTATTTATGTGTTTATTTATTTATGTATTTCTTTATTTATTTATTTATTTATTTATGTATTTATTTATGTATTTATTTATTTATTTATGTATTTATTTACGTATTTATTTATTTATGTATTTATTTATGTATTTATTTATTTATTTGTTTATTTATTTTCTTCAATTCATAACAGATTATGTTTTGTGTCTTTCCAGACGTATGAAGTCAGCAGTTTACATGTTCTGTATTCTTTGTAAATGATGTTCCCTATTCTGACGTAAGTCCCTATTGATTTGCAATATATATTACTGCCTTCACTGATGATTTCATTCCTTATTATCTGATTTTTCTACTTCTGAAGAAAATAGGAATTCGATAGATAAAGTAAACGGGCTGACAAGAGCAAATGTCGTTATCCTTGACCTGAATTATTTATACCCACACAATCAACGAACAGAAGCACGCATAAATATCTTTCGACATTCGTAAATTCGAGACATTTATCAACAAATCGTGTTCGATATTTCTATATATCTACTAAAGTGGGTTTATCCATTGTCTTTATTTTGTGTATCGGGTAAAAATGGACGATAAAACGCACATTTCAACACTGTCCTGTGTCCAACATAGGCAATGTAAATGGAATAAATGATTTAACCCTAGAATGCTATCATCACTGAATAGTACTGTATTGCTATTGACGAGTAAAAATGACGTAACAGGCGAATGAAGGTGATAATGCCGGTGAAATGAGTCCGGGGTCCAGCACCGAAAGTTACCCAGCATTTGCTCGCATTGGGTTGAGGGAAAACCCCGGAAAAAAATCAACCAGATAACTTGCCCCGACCGGGATTCGAACCCGGGCCACCTGGTTTCGCGGCCAGACGCGCTGACCGTTACTCCACAGGTGTGAAGATTTCTTTCTTTTTAGTTTTATTTGTTTAGGTCTCTATTTTGTTTCTAATTTTTATTTACATGAAATATAAAATTATATAGCCATGTATTGTGGGTCCCTATCACCACGGCATGGCGCGTCCTCAGGTTGCGGATAGAGGAGACGGCCTCCAGATATGGAGGGTAGCTGCGAATATATTGAATAAGCAGTCGTGGACAGCCGATAAGGGGTGGTCCTCCAGCTTGGGGGTTGGGCGAAGGGCTAACAACCCATTACCGTAAAAAAAAACAGCTTGTTACGAATCCCTACAATAAGCCTCGGAATATGACTGATTCTCTGGCACGACCACAGCAATTGCATTCTTCACGTGACATAATTAGGAACCTTAAATCCAGACGTTTGAAATGGGCAGGGCATGTAGCACGTATGGGCGATCCAGAAATGCATATAGAGTGTTAGTTGGGAGACCGGAGGGAAAAAGACCTTTAGGGAGGCCGAGACGTAGATGGGAGGATAATATTAAAATGGATTTGAGGGAGGTGGGATATGATGATAGAGACTGGATTAATCTTGCACAGGACAGGGACCTATGGCGGGCTTATGCGAGGGCGGCAATGAACTTTCGGGTTCCTTAAAATCCATTTGTAAGTAAGTAGGTAAGTATAAAATTATATAGACCTAACCACAAGAAAATATTTATGAATATAATTTTTATTTCGTTTCTTTAGTTTTATTTGTTTTTTTTTTTTTTTTTCTAATTTCTGTTTATATTAAAATAAATTTACAGGAAAAAAAAAATTAAATTAAAGAAATATAACTACGAGGAAATATTTTAGACTACAATTTTATTCTTCCTTTTCTTTTCTTCAGTACATCGTGAGTTTCCTATTTCCTGTTTTCTTGCTTCTTTTTATTCTTTCTCCAGTCGCTTGCTTTCTACAATTATTCTCAATCTTTCCTACAGTACCTTCCATTAATTTTTTCTCCTTAAGCTGCAACTTCATCCCGGTATGTATTTTGGATCCTTGTCACTGTCACAAGCTTCATGTTCAATCTCTACATTGCTTTCAGCACCATCATCTGAACTTTCATCTATAATTTGCAGAGTAGTGTCAGAATCATCACGTAAGTTTTCATCCAGTGTTACTTTGTTAGATAAAACACACTTATAAGGAAATATATCAACTAAACTGACAGACAATTTTCTATGAATACTATTTCTACGTAAATCTGGCTTACACTTCCAAATATATCTCATAATAACTTAGCTAAGCGTGTAAGTTGCAACCTGCTGTTGTACAATGATAATTTTGTTCAGATATAATATTGATTGGAGAATAAAACAATTTAGGATAAATGTCCGGTTATTTAAAAAGTGTATTGAATCTTGCCATCTGTCCTTCAAGATTAGAATAGACGATGTACTATCGGTATATAACAAAGATGCATTTTAAAAATTATGACAAGTCCATTGCTTTGTTAAAAAAATACGTAAATACGTGAAGTGGCAGCCCATAGACAGGCAAGGCCAACCATGTCACTGCTCGTTTACTACATGCATCAGCAAAGATGAACGATCATCTAAAGTGATACGTGTTTAGTAATAAAACTTCTGACAATACAATATCTTTATATATGTATGTTTCAACATGATGTACCCCAACAATGTTTCTGAGAAACATGTATTTCGTCTCCAAAAATAAAGTTTCTAGGGATAAAAAATCTCTATACAAAAATCTTTCAATGTAATACTTGTCCGACAAAGTTTCTGAGAACATAGTACCTTTAGACAAATATCTTTCAATGTGATATATCTCCAACAAAAAAGTTTCTGAGATTATAAAATCTCTATACAAATATCTTTCAGCCTGATGTTTCTCCGATAATAAAGTTACTGAGAACACAACACCTTTAGACAAATATCTTTTAATGTGATGTGTCTCCAACAATAAAGTTTCTGAAAACACATCTCTATCCCAGTATCTTTCAACTTGATTCATGTCCAACAAAAACGTTCCTGAGAACGCAACATCTCTATACACGTATCTTTCAAAATGACTTGTTTCCAAAACACGTTTCTGAGAACACAATAACTCTACACAGGTATTGTTTGAAGGGGTGTGTTTCCAACGGTAACACTCCTGAGAACACAACACTTCCATACACTTATCTTTCAACATAATGTGTGTCTGTGTATCCAACAGTAAAGTTCCTGAGAACACAAATAGTGTACACGAGTATCTTTCAAAGTGATGTGTCTCCAACAATGAAGTTACTGACAAAACTACACATTTCCATAGGTATGTTTCAACGTTATATATCTCCAACAATTAAATTTCAGAGACAAGAACACCTCTATAAAGGCACCGTTCAACGTGATGTGTCTACAACACTAACCTTCCCGTGAACACAACACCTTTATAAACACTACCATTCAACGTGATGAGACTCCAAACAATGAAGTTACTGACAAAACTACACATTTCCATAGGTATGATTCAACGTTATATATCTCCAACAATTAAATTTCAGAGACAAGAACACCTCTATAAAGGCATCGTTCAACGTGTCTACAACACCAACCTTCCCGTGAACAAGGTAGTGTTTATAAACACTACCTTTCAACGTGATGAGTCTCCAAACAATGAAGTTACTGACAAAACTACACATTTCTATAGGTATTTTTCAACGATATATATATCTCCAACAATTAAATTTCAGAGACCACAACACCTCCATAAATGAGCCGTTCAGAGCAGAAGTGGTGTAAGTCAAAATTGAGTAATTAGGTTTAAAGAAAAAATTCTGTAAAATACACCTCAAAGTAGCAATTAATATGTCCCTCGTGATATCCACTGACTACTAATAGTTTAAATAAATTGAATATTAATTGCTACTTTGCGCTGTATTTTACAGAATGTTTACTTTAACCTTCATTACCCATTTTTGACTTACACCACTTCTGCTCTGAACGGCTCAAATGTACCCTTCAACGTCATGCGTCTAAAACACTAACGTTCCTGTGAACAACACCTTTATACACGCCACCTTTCAACGTGATGTGTCTCCAAAAATAACGTTTCTAATGACAAACCCCTTTATACGTAGGTTTCTACGTGATGTGTCCCTAACAAAGTTCCTGAGATCACAATATCTTTAGGCCTATATACATAGGTATCTTTCAATGTGATGTGTCTCCAACACTGAAGTTCCTGAGAAAACACAACCTTCAATGTAATGTGCCAACATAGTTCCTGAGAGCAATATACGTCTGTATAGATCTCTTTGAAGGTTGTGTGTCTTGAAGTTCCTTAGAATAACACGCATCTTAAAGAGATGTATGTGTAATAATGAAGGCACTAAAAGGAGCGTGCAAATATACAGACATCTGTCTCCTTCAATGAAGTTGTTGAGAACATAAAACGAGTTTTTCTGTCCCTACTTGACGAGGTGTGCCCCAGCATTCCATCAGATGTTTCTGCAGAACCTCCCACTATGCAATTTCAGCTACAAGTTAAACACACAGGAATGCAGGACGCGATAATTCGACAAGAGCCATTCTAAGGAAGAGCGATATTGAAATGAGTCAGAAAACGCATTCAAATGCAATGATGTTCAGCAGTTGGGGATATCCGCATTCGAGTCTCGTCCTCATCATATTGTCTTCGGCGCCGCCATTTCTTTCTCAATGTGTCATCTCCTGTAGTCGCCTCTTTATTGTCTGCACTGGGTTTAAATCTATGTAAGCTAGCCGAATTCAATATCTTATAAATAAAGACTATCCTGGGTTAGTTTCCACGGCACTCTCTCACTTATGTCATTAATCTACTATTCATTTGTAATTCATAAACGATCTTATTACGGTAGCCTGTACGGGCTATTCCATATGAAATCGATCAGTAAAAAACCTCGCATTTTTTTAATACTCTAATTTTTTCCCTATTTATACAAGGTGCTGAGGAAAGTGCATTTTCAAAAATATACTATCGAAAGTCAAACGGTTTTCGTACTATTGAGCGACAAATTTAGCGTATTTTATAAAAACAAGCCTCTTTCAGCGTTCAGAACTCTGGAACCATTTACTGCAGAACATTGAACGGGAGCTCATTTTGAAGCTGACATTTGGTAGGTTATGTCAAGAAGTAATCATTTTTATTGTATACAGAGAGACAGATAATCTGATTTTACTTGCTTTTAGGCTTTTTGGCCGTTTGTAAAAATGTGAAAAAAAAAAATTGAGAAAAAACCTTGCATTATTAAGAGGGATTCGGCATTGTTTGCTTAGTGGCTCGGCAATAAGTTTCGAGGGTATTAAATAGATTATTTTCACACGCCTAGACTTGAACGGCGCAGTACCGCACGCACTGGCCGAGAGTTGAAGATAAGCGAGCATTGGGCGTCATTTTACTCCTGTGTTTATGAAAACCTGTGATAAAGATAGCACAGCCATGACTGCTAGACGAAACATCACGTGTTTGTCTCCTGCCTTGCTTATCTGGGCTAGCTCCGGTCTCACAGTCAGCTGGTTAGTTCACGCGCGTACTATTTATTTTCTTTATTTGATATTTTCAATATTTTCTTATCAACGTGCCATCAGTAAAAATATGTGTTTATTTGTACTTTCAATGCAGAATCTAACCATATATTTTAAAAACATTTTTTCGTGGGCAAAGGCGTCTTAATGAAGAAAAATCTAAATTTCTCCATTTCCATAAAAAGTCAGAAAAACTGTTTACATGTCAATATAAACTTTAACTTCTCAGCATCAAAATAAACCATGATTTTGATCATTGGGTGAAAGGGTTTCGGAGCCATAACAGTTTAAAGTTGCTAATTTTATGAAAATACGATAAATTTAAATATTTTAAGTTTAAACACTATGAAGTTCTGATGCCTCAAACTTTGCACAAAGCATTGTATCACAGTTGTCAACGGACAGAAAAAGTTTCATTGTATTTAAAAATTTCAAGATCAATTTTCTCTGTATTTCGGTCGATTTGAGATGGAATAGCCCGTACGCATAGAAACGAATTTTGTTTAGCCTATTACTCTTCTCTATATGGTGAAGACCTTCACATTTCGCACATCTTGCTTTCTGATTACAGAAGTTTTTTGTGTGTCCAAATTGTTGGCTAAGGATTTTTAGGATTCTGTTTTGGATCTAGGAAAAATAAAGGTAGTGGTAATTTGGTGATTGGATGTCTAATCGGTAGCATCTGTATAGAGTAGATTCATAACCCAATTCCTTAAATTCTGTCAACATGAATTCCATAATACAACTGTGATGTAGTTCGATGAAGGATGAGTGGAACAGAGAAAAATTCTCTCCGGCACCAGGATTTGAACCCGGGTTTTCAGCTCTTCGTGCTGACTCTCTATCCACTAAGCCACACCGGATTCCCATCCCGATGTCGGATTGAGTCCTCTCAGTTTAAGTTCCACCTTTTGGGTTCCCTCTAGTGGCCTACCCTCATGCACTGCGTCATAGATGTATGACAGTGGCACAATGTCCACACATGTGCTGAGGTGCACTCGTTATGAGTGACTAAGTGGCCGGGATCCGACGGAGTAAGCGCCGTTTTAAATCACAAACTGATTATTTTTCGTCTATCGCACCTGAGAGGATTCAATCCGACATCGGGATGGGAATCCGGTGTGGCTTAGTGGATAGAGCGTCAGCACGTAGAGCTGAAAACCCGGGTTCAAATCCTGGTGCCGGAGAGAATTTTTCTCCGATCCATCCATCCTTCATCATATGATGACGCAGAATTTCTGCACGGAAATATCATATGCACTTCGGGTAATATTTTGGCGAATCCTCGGACCTCACCTCATCTCACTACATCTCGCCAAAATATTGTAAAAAAAATTGCACAAAACTGTAAAAATTGTAGAAAATTACTAAATTGTAAAACTGTAAAAATTTGTAAAAATTGTAATTGTAATATTGTAAAATTTTGACTTGTTCCACATCTTAAAGCTTCATTGCTCATGTAAGATCTATGGAATAAAATGAATGAATGAATGAATGAATGAATGAATGAATGAATGAATGAATGAATGAATGAATGAATGAATGAATGAATGAATGAATGAATGAATGAATGAATCGTAATAATATGTGATGTAGTTCCCTGATGACTACACGAAACGCTTTTTTCAGATTTTATCTCAATTGTATGGAATTCAGCTTGAAGTGATTTTAAATAATTCATTATCTTTCTGTAGCCATCTATAAGATCCATATTTAGCTTCACTTTGTTACTTTCAATAGTTACGTGTTGAAAATCGCCACAGTCCAGCCTTTTGAACTCATTAATCATAGAATTGATATTATGAATATAGATATCAGTTGGTTAAGGCGCTTGTCTGCCGGTCTGAAGTTGCGCTCGGGCGCGAGTTCGATCCCCGCTTGGGCTGATTAGCTGGTTTGGATTTTTTCCGAGGTTTTCCCAACCGTAAGGTGAATGCCAGGTAATCTATGGCGAATCCTCGGCCTCATCTCGCCAAATATCGTCTCGCTATCACCAATCTCATCAACGATAAATAACCTCGTAGTTGATACAGTGTCATTAAATGAACAACTAAAAATTATATATAGATTGGTGGTGGATTCTTTGGTGTAGAAGTTTCCATCTGAATGTGATTTTATAACTCTTGTTGGTCTAAAGGTGCAAATTGCATTGATACCGGTAGATATAGTGGTTTCGAGATTTAGTTTTTGACGTTTTGTTGAAATTGTATCAGTTTCAGAGTTGGATGTCTTTTTCTTAAACATACTAAAATGATTACACAAATCGATGTAATAGAAGTAATTGTTTGCAATGTGAGATAGTCACTTGTCACTATTGTCTTAAGTTGTAGCAAGATTCACTGATAACGTTAAACACTATATTAATTATAATACAATACAATTTTTCAGTAGAATTAAATATCACATTACATCAATATGTTCACAATCAATAAATATATATTAACTAGTGGCTTGTGCAGCAAATGCTGCAAACTAAGTTCATTAAACGTTCAAATAAACACTTTTCAGATTTATTTTCAATGAAGAATACCAGACATTCTGAAAGTTATTTGCTTCCATAACAATGAAAGATACTCTCTCTCTCGAGCCAATACTGAAGAGAACCACGCATATAAATATCTACACCACAACGCCATTAAATATATGAAAAAGACCCAACCCCTCTTGATTAATAATTATACAAATATTTGAGTTTTAATAATATTATCTTACGTAAGTTTTATAGCTTTCAGTAACATATACTATATATACTATATAGCCGCCACTCAGTAAAATATAGAAATCAAAATCTAATTTAAGTTATTCTCTACATCTACTTATATAACCCCAAAACGTTTCACTTTCATATCATCAATATAGCATTAATATGTAGAATTAATGAAAAATAGTCACATCATGGAATTACTACAGTAATATTTCATTTCTAATGGTAATAATGTCATCAAACCACCTCAAGTTTTGTAGTTTTTAATATCCAATACACAGCTGTACCCAGAAAATTACACACCACAGAATCGAACCTGTAAATTATTTATAGTGACTTAAGTTTTTAATAACCAATTTAATTTGAGCTCTAAATATGTCAGCATTCTTGCAGATCATGGCCATCGTGTAATATTGTTTACTGTAGTGTGTGTTTTGTTTTATTCTGAAATGCAATTAGCTACTTCTCAAAATTGACGACAGATGGATTTTGGAAAATATGAAAATTATGTAGGAAAATTGACATTTCACTGAAAACTACTATTTTTTCGAAAAACTTTGGGTTCCAAGCTTCAAATTGAGGGGTCATTTATTAAAATCCGTTCAGCCGTTATCCCGTAACTTCCATTACCAGTTCAAATTATTATATATATAGACAACGAATGCTATTGAACAAGCATTCCTAAAAAAATAATATTATAAGCACTATTCTGTTTATTTCACCGCCTTCTATTTTGAAACGACACTACTATTATCTTTTATTTTCCATCGGTGTAGACTGTCACTTGTTTTGT
Organism: Periplaneta americana; assembly: GCF_040183065.1. Lineage (NCBI taxonomy): Eukaryota > Metazoa > Arthropoda > Insecta > Blattodea > Blattidae > Periplaneta > Periplaneta americana. Next base: position 199,621,938 of record NC_091119.1, on the reverse strand, counting down.
ATTAATTGTTATTGAATAAAGATTGGTTGAAGCATGACCTTCGTGATGTTGCAACGATGGCCATGCTTCTAATAGAAATTCCAATCTTCGAAACGAACATTTTTAGTCTTTGAGAGAAATACTAAACGATATGTCCTACCATAAATAACAAGAATATGAAAATAAACCTGTCGATATATATTGCATCTAGGAGTTATTTATGGTTTCGTCTATGCTTATGGCTTTCTTTATATCTTATGAAATATAAAATAAAACATATCCATGTAATAATTTTATTTTCACATGGGAATGGTAATATTCTTGGTATACTTTTTGTTATTCAAGGACAACTAGTACAGCTACTGTCTGTAATGTAAGAGTGATGTAACATGCTGTATTCTAACGCTAATGATTAATAAAAAGCATAGCATTTATCGTAATATTTTATGAAACTGCGACTATAAACTTTGGTTTTTTTAGAGATGAATTTAATACCCACTTATCCTCAGGGATTGTTAGTGAAATTTTCTGCAGGAAGATGAAGCCTTGAGAATAGTTCCATGTTCTTATGTTGAATTGCTATTGCATGTTCATTTATTTATTATTATTAAATAAATCATCTGTGTTCTGTAAGACAATAAAATGCATTCAATTTAACAGTTTTCGCAGTTGTTTTGACATAGAAGTTCATTCCACTGCGTCACAACATTTTGCAAATTAAATGAATAAATCTACATCTGATATATAAAAATGAAAGTATGTATATGTCGTCTCTACAAATCTACACGCTTTGACAGATATTTATCAAATTTTGTACACTTAGCCTTCACAATCAGGAGAAAAAGACTGGACAAATGGACGTTAAATTATGTATATGAAAAATATAAATAAATACGATCAAATATGTATGTACATTAAAATAGTCTCTTCTACAATCAGTTGTTGTAAGTAAGTGCTGCTTATTCTTCTTCAAATATTTATTTATTTAATTAATTAATTAATTATTTTGTTAATAATCGTAACATAAAATACAATACAAACAAAAAAAAACTTTAGCTCGCCCCTGAAAGAGTAGAACTCGTGCTCAGGGGCGGATTCCTGAATTTAAATTAAGAAGTATATAATGCAATTTGTCTTATGTCTACTACGCTATAAGAATATATAAATTTCAATGTACAATTTTTCAATTTTTATAAAATCCACACATAACTTTTTAAATTTAATACTAGAACTATTATAATAATTATAATTATTAACAAGAGTAGGATATTTAAATATAAATTTGTTATATGGGCCTAAATTGCTACTATGATTAAATACTGTAGCAGTGTTGCATTTTGGTTCAAACAATCTTAAAGAATTCATACCTTTTGTTTCATAACTATGAGAATACAATAGAAAATTATTTCGATTTCTACGTATGAATTTTATTAATACAATATAGAAAAATTTGTCTTATTTTAAGAACATTAAAGTCTAAAAATAATTTTTGAGATGGAAAATCAATGGGTTTATGAAGACATATTTTAACTATTTTCTTCTGTGATAAATAAAGTGGATTAAAACTGGATTTAAATGAGCTACCCCATTCTACAATTAATTATCGATTGAAATAAAGTTAAGTATATTTTGCATAATAAACTTATTGACAAGTAATTCCTTAATAAAACAAAAGTAATTAATGTGTTGGTTTCATTTTAAGTCATTATCGAAAATTATGCCTAAATATTTAACTTCAGAGGACTCCTTAATAATCGGACATTTACACTGTATAAGGCAACAATTAGAATTATGTAATTTAATAATTAATATAGATGTAGGAGGATATAGAATTTTATTTAAGAGATTAATAAAATTATAATGTTTGTATGTTCATAAATTAAAATATTTACATAATAGGATCTGATGATGACTAGGTCGAAAACGTTTATCCAGTTAAAAAAAGTTATTAATGAAACATGACTATTTATTAAGTCATATAAAAAACAGATAAGTTATTGATTGAAAGCAACTTCATATGCAAGGAATTTCCAGCCATCGAGTACAGTTAACTGAAAAATATTGTGCTGACAACCAAACAATCCAGAATCTTAATTTTTGTGACAATGCGCGTATATATGTAAATTTGTGAGTTTATGCAAAAAAATCCTTAAATAGTTCTAAACATAATAGTCTAACATATGCAAGAACGCCTGGAGGAAAAAAAACACAATTAAGTTTGTACAGGGACATCATTTTATTTTTACTTCAACTTCTATTGTACCTGAGTTTTTGAATGTACTTCACTCCCACCCCTTCTACTAACCAAGTTCCAGCTGTCCTCCACACAGAACCAAGGCCGCAGTACTGAGTTAGTAATTATAGTACGTTTCAGAAATATGTTCGCGTTTTCCAGTGACAAAAATTTCCAATATTGAATCATATTTTCGCACAGGTACTGTCGTCCGTTTGCCTACGTCGCATCCCGATTTCCCCCACCTGCTTCTGCTCGCTCCACTGTAAAGACTAGTGGCTGGGCTTTCTTAGCTCTTTTCTAAAAACATTAATTTCTGTTAGAAATTAATTGGACGTCTACGTAATATTATGCAACTGTTTAAAATAACTTAAATGAAAGGGCCTCGTTAAGTAATTAATTATCACGTGATTTCCCCCCTTTCTACGGTCCTGCGACATAACCACCTGGACGGACAGTAGATAGCATGTCTGAGTAATTTTATCTGTGCGGGTCGGGCAGAAGTGAAGACTGAATTTACAGTATGTAAGGTACTCTTTTATAGAGTAGGTACATAATTATTTCAACATGAGTTACTAAGTATGAAGGACGAAACTGGTAATTGGAATTAGATGCAATAGTCTATAGTGCGATAATAGGCACTAAAAAACTGAAGCCTATATCGAAATGAACGGCCACCATTTTAAAAAATGTGTTTAAATATCCATATTATGATTATTTTTCATTTTAACTTCATTCTCTTATCGTACGCTAATGTGCTATAGACAGTATAATATACACTGCATAATGAATACGTTCGCATGGATAACTCAGTTTGTGAGTAAAAACACTTATTCTTAATACAGTACTGTATTTTGATTAAACAAAAACCTAATGAAAATTATCACACTCAAAATCGCGATATTTACTAGTTTACGTAAATGGATGAACTAATTTTCATCCCTCCTGTACCTAGTAAAGTGATCTGTTTGTATTTTACGCTAGTATCATCGAACTCCAGTCGTGGAAGGAGGTAGCAAACGGTGTTTCCGGGTCTCAATCATTAATCCAAAGGTATAGCCAGGTTAATATTAAAAATGTTAGTAGAAATAAAATGATGTCCCTGTATATATTTTGTACAGGGACATCATTTTATTTTTACTTAAATTTTTATTGTACCTGAGTTTTTTTTAATGTACTTCAATCCCACCCCCTCTACTAGTAAACTTCCAACCGTTCTCCACACAGAACCAAGGCTATACAGTCAAAGTCGCCTTACGGTCATAGTAAACACAAACAGTACTGAGTTAGTGAGTATAGTACGTTCCAGAAATATGTACGCTTTCAATATATGTATTGAGTAATATTCTCGCACAGGTACTGTCGTCTGTTTGCCTACGTCGCATCCCGGATTCCCCCACCAGCTTCTGCTCGCCCTTCTGTAAAGACTAGTGACTGAGCTGTCATAGCTCTTTTCTGAGAACAATTTCTGTTAGGAATTGGACGTCTACGTAATATTATACAACTGTTTAAAGTAACTTAAATAAAAGGGCCTCGTTAATTAATTAACTGTCACGTGACTTCCATCCTTTCTACGACTCTGCGACAAAACCACAGTAGAAAGCATGTCTGAGTAATTTTATTTTTTCCGATCGGGCAGAAGTGAAGATTGAATTTACAGTACGTAAGGTACTCTTTTATAGAGTAGGTACAGAATTATTTCAACATGAATTACTAGTACGAAGAACGAAACTGGTAATTGGAATAAAGTAAAATAGTCTATAGTGCGATAATATGCACATTAGAACTGAAGCCTGTATCGAAATGAACGGCCACCATTTTAAAAGATGTGTTTAAATATCCATATTATGATTATTTTTCAATTTAACTTCATTCTCTATAGTGTACGCTAATGTGCTGTAGACAGTATAATATACACTGCATAATGAATATGTCCACATGGACAGCTCAGTTCGTGAGTAAAAACGCTCATTGTTAATACTGTCCTGTATTTTGATTAAACAAGAACCTAATGAAAATGATTAAACTCAAAAGCGCGATATTTCCTAGTTTACGTAAATGGATGAACAACTTTTCTTCCCTCCTATACCTAGTAAAGTGATTTGTTTGTATATTACGCCAGTATCATCAAACTCCAGTCGTGGAAGAGGGTAGCAAACGGCGTTGATCCAGAGGTATAGGCAAGTTAATATTAAAAATGTTAGTAAAAATAAAATGATGTCCCTGTATGTATTTTCACACGAATCCTGACCCTAATTATGACATTGGTAGTATGGATGTTAATTCAGTACTAACTGTCCATGACAAGGTGATGGATACATACGACAGGTTGGAATCCTGCGGCCTTCAGGACAATGTAACATTGCTACTTAGTAGTCCAGGTATCGGTTTTCTATAGTCTTGGTTTCGATCGATAAGTTGGGACGTCGCTGAATTCTTCAGGGCTGCAGAAGGTGTTTCAAGTCAAGGAGAGGGAGGTAATGCATTACAAGGCGCCGCTGACGTGAAGACACTTGGCATCCTCTGCTCATGGTTTTCCCATTTCCTGTGGTTGTGAGTGATGATGTAGCTCAGATTCGCTGACCTTTCCTTTTGCGGAAGGTTAAATTCCACTGATAAGCTTGTAAGGCTGTGCTTTGTTCATTAGTTAGTAATGCTTTAAGGTTGTCCCCCTCTGCGATTTGAAATTTAAAAGACTGGCAAGTGGTTAGAAAGAAGAACTTTAAAAAATGAGTAGGAAACCTTGCTTCAAGAGTTTTAGGGCCGTATTCATAGACATTCTTAGCGCGGGCTTCCGGTGGATGATCAGCGAACTAACGTTTTTCGTATTCATAAACGAGTGTTAGCGATATGATATGATATGATATGATATGATATGATATGATATGATATGATATGATATGATATGATATGATATATGATACGATATGATACGATACGATACGATACGATACATGATATATGATATATGAGATACGATACGATACGATATGATATGGTATGATATGATATGATATATGATACGATATGATACGATACGATACGATACGATACATGATATATGATATATGAGATACGATACGATACGATATGATATGATATGATATGATATGATATGATATGATATGATATGATATGATATGATATATGATATGATATGATATATGATACGATACGATACGATATGATATGGTATGATATGATATGATATGATATGATATGATATGATATGATATGATATGATATATGATATGATATATGATACGATATGATATATGATACGATATGATATGATATGATATGATATGATATGACACGATATGATATGATATGATATGATATGATATGATATGATATGATATGATATATGATATGATATATATGATAGATATGATATGATATATGATATGATATATGATACGATATGATATGATACGATATGATATGATACGATACGATACGATACAATATGATATGATATGATATATGATATGATATGATATGATGATATATGATATGATATAATATGATATATGATACGATACGATACGATACATGATATATGATATATACGATACGATATATACGATGTGATATATAAGATACGATATATACGATACGATACGATATATGATATGATATGATATATGATATGATACGATATGATATGATATATGATATGATATGATATATGATACGATATATGATATATGATATGATATGATACGATATGACATATGATATGATATGATATGATATGATATGATATGATATATGATATGATATATGATATATGATACGATATATGATATGATATGATACGATATATGATATGATATGATATGAGATATGATATGAGATATGATATGAGGTATGATATGAGATATGATATGAGATATGATATATGATATGATATATGATATGATATGATATGATATGATATGATATGATATGATATGATATGATATGATATGATATGATATGGTACGATACGATACGATACGATATGATATATGATATGATATGATATGAATCCTGTACAAGTAATCAGTCGATAGCCGGGGCTAGTTTAGCACGCTCGTAGGGCGGGCTAGCGAAATGCTATGAATAGCACCTTTATTGTTTAGTCAACTGTCCGAATACAGATCTGAACCCCAAAGTTACACCAACAGGTATCATGCATGAGGCAACTAGGCCAGGAGATAATAGGGTAGGGTGGCCAGTTCCTTTTCCCCTCCGTTACATACATCGCTGAGTAGCTACATATTATGCTAATCAGACTTCAGATGTATACAAACAATAATTGTTCTTCTGACACATATCAAGTGAGATGTAGCTACTGTCTGATAATACAGTCTGATCCGTTTGGGTATGGATAATATTAATTTATTATTATAAAGCTAATATGATAGTGTCCCGCGCCGTGGCGTCGCGGTCTAAAGCATCCCGCCTAGAACTCGCGTTACGGAATGCGCGCTGGTTCGAGTCCTCATGGGGGAAGAAAATTTTCTCATGAAATTTCGGCCAGTGTATGGGACCGGTGCCCACCCAACATCGTGATGCACTTAGGGAGCTACGATAGGTAGCGAAATCCGGTTGCGAATACCAGCTATAACGGCTGGGGGGATCATCGTGCTAACCACACTATACCTCCATTCTGGTTGGATGATCGTTCACCTCTGCTTCGGCACGAGATCGTGAAGCCAGCAGCCGGCTGGTCGGTCTAGGCCCTTCACGGGCTGTAGCGCCACGGATTATTTCTTATGATAGTAGGAAAAATTTCTTGCTGGTTATATTATGATTATATCGGAGGGAAATGGGACGTAGATGGGGAGGATAATATTAAAATGAATTTGAGGGAGATGGGATATGATAATAGAGTCTGGATTAATCTTGCACATAATAGGGACCGATGGCAGGCTTATGTGAGGGCGGCAATGAACCTGCGGGTTCCTTAAATCCCCATTTGTAAGTTATATTATGATTCAAAGATGGGAGTTCCCATATATTATAATCAACAATGCATAATCTGAAAGGACAAATGAAAATCATAGATGATTAAAATGGCTACTACAAATCAACAGCGGGCACAATGTGTTCTTTGGTATGCTAAAATTGAGAGTGTTAAAAGAGTTCAAAGGGAATTTCGATGTGAGTATGGTGTGCGTAATGTACCTAAATAAGATTCCAAAATGTTGTGCTATCGAATATTAGTAGAAACAGATTCTGTGTTAAAAAAGACATGGAGAAGGTCGCAGACGAAACCCAGAACGAGAAGCATCTATCTCTTGGCTTGGTCACCAAACTCCACAGATCTAACCCCTCCTGACTTCTCCGTGTACGGTTTTGTTAAAGACATTGTCTATTCACAGAAACCCAGGAACATTGATGATCTGAGAGTAAAAATTACTCAAGCTTTTCAACAAATCACTCTTCTTATGTTACAACGGACATGGGCTGAATTGCATCACCGTTATGAGTTGTGCAGGGTGCGCAATGGGGGTCATGTTTAGCTCTGAGGAATCTCCCATCTTTCACTGTTGTATGCACAAAGTTTCAACAAATAAAGTTCAGTAGTAAATGTTTGACGGTGTTTTTATTTTATCCATACCCAAACGGATCACCCTGTATTATCAGACAGTATATCTCACTTGATGATATCAAATAGCGAACTGGTTATGACTGTAGCATCTGTTTGCAATAGGAACTACAGAAATATCAGCGATTTTTATTTAAACCCTTCCTATACCTGCATCACAAACAGTAACGAGCAGGTTTTCCATGAATATGGTCAAGTAGCCTCTAATGCTATTGAGACCAAACTATCTGTTCATGAAACGCACTATAATATGCCATTCATAATGCCTGTGTTCGTTTCATTTGTAATGTCCGCTACTACGATCATATTTCGCCTTCTTTCGATAAATTATTGTGGCTCAGGTTAAATGAGAGGAGAAAGTTACATTCCCTTTCTCTCTTATACCGAATTTTGCACACTTCTACTCCCTCTTACTTATCTGTCCGATTCCAAAGTTTTTCTCGGTATCATAACTTAAATACTCGGTCACAATATAACACGCTAGAAATACCACTGCACACATCATCTCTTTATTCTTCATCTTTCACTGTTGCTACTTCTCGTCACTGGAATTCTCTGCCGCCTGAAGTCAAGGGCTGCCGAACTTTAATAATTTCCTTTAAATGTAAATTAGAAAAATATCTTATAATGAGTTGCCAGACCTAACGCGTTGCAAATATTTAATGGAATGTGTTCCGCTGTATTTATTTTTATTTTTTTTTCTTATTTTTATTGTGTAATCATGTAAATCGTGTTTATTTATCACTTAACGCCAATATGTACCCCACTGTGTTGTTTTTTTATTATTAATCTATTTTTTGTGTACATTTTATTCAATTGCCGGTTTCTGGTTTAATTATGCGAATCCTACTTAATTGTAATCTAATACTAATATGTATACTAATGTGTTTATTTTTATTTTTACTGTGTACATTTTTTATTGAATTATCGGCTTCTGTTTTTATGTGATTCGTATTTGATTCTAACGGCATTAATATGTATTCCACTATGTTTATTTTTATTTTATGAGGTAAATTTTTATGTAACTACCTCCTTTGATCTCATTATGCACCTAAATTGTATCAGTATGTAATTACTTAATTCCGATCCAGTTGTATGTTCAACTATGTAAGCAAGTTTTAATCCTGGTTGAGTGTAAGAGAAGGCCTTACGGCCTTAACTCTGCCAGGTTAAATAAAGCCATTATTACTATTATTATTATTATTATTATTATTATTATTATTATTATTATTATTATTATTATTAGAATATTTTGGTTTACTCTGTCCAAGGAATGAGTTGTGAAAATCTGTGCAATTATATTACTTACACCCTGTATTTGATTCTAATAACATTAATATGTATTCCACTATGTTTATTTTTATTTTATGAGGTAAATTTTTATGTAACTACCTCTTTTGATCTCATTATGTACCTAAATTGTATCAGTATGCAATTACTTAATTTCGATCCAGTTGTATGTTCAACTATGTAAGCAAGTTTTAATCCTGGTTTAGTGTAAGAGAAGGCCTTACGGCCTTAACTCTGCCATGTTAAATAAAGCCATTATTATTATTATTATTATTATTATTATTATTATTATTATTATTATTATTAGATCTTTTTGGTTTACTCTGTCCAAGGAATGAGCTGTGAAAATCTGCACAATTATATTACTTACACCCTGTATAAGAGAACAACTTACAACTCACATGAATCTTAACCTCGCACTACGTTCATCAGAGCGAACAGCAATGAGATAAACGTCTGTTTCTACTTTTGACACAGGAAGCACCCGCAGAAATCAATAGGTATGAACGACCACTGGCCTAATTATTCGGAGTGCAACACAGAGGCAAACTGAGTTAGCTAATACAAATTAGATCACACGTCGCTCTCATTTGCAAGACAGCCGGACGTCATCTTTGCCTTCTCTCCGACATCCTGCTACCAAAAGAGAGCCAGGAAATTAATTTCGTTACAGCACAAATGAAGCGTCGATACCAGGAGGGATTTGGCGCTGTGTTTGTGACTATTGATGTGGGGTTAGAGTGGCCAGGAGAGGAAATGCCTAGTGGGGTTTATGCAGACAGACTCCATGGCAAGGAACCACAATTTATGTAATGAGACATTGTACTGTTCTGTAACTCAATGATGGAAGTGAAGTACCTGCTATTATTGTTATTATTATTATTATTATTATTATTATTATTATTATTATTATTATTATTATTATTTAATTGTTACTGCAAAGAATACAATTTTTATCTTTATTTGCAGGATTCCAACTCTGCAAACTATTTCAAGAAGGAAAATCCGCTTAGTTATTTCATATTGAGCGTCATTCCTTTCAATTCGTCTGGTTGGTTAGTTTCTTTCTTTCTTTCTTTCTTTTTTTCTTTCTTTCTTTCTGTTAGCTTCAGTCACTGCTTCCTTCTTTTCGGTCTCATTCACTCCTTTATATTTTCACTCATTCACTCCTTTCTACTTGTCTCATTCACTTTCTTCTATGTTTCTATTTGTCTCAGTCACACCTTTCTTCCTTGCTTTGTTTGTTTGTTTGTTTGTTTGTTTCTTTCTTTCTTTCCTTCTATTTGTCTCAGTCACTTCTTCCTTGCTTACTTTCTTTCTTTTATTTGTTTCAGTCTCCTTTCTTTCTTTCTTTCTTCCTTTCTTCCTATTTATCTCAGTCACTCTTTTCTTCCTTGCTTTTTTTCTTTCTCTCTTTCTATTTGTTTCAGTCTCAATCCTTTCCTTTTTATGTTTGTTTCAGTCACTCCTTTCTTTCTTTGCTTCTTTCTTTCTATTTATCTCAGTCACTCATTTCTGCCTTGTTTTCTTTCTATCTCTCTTTCTATTTGTTTCAGTCTCACTGCTTTCTTTTTTTTCTAGTTGTCTCAGTCACTCTTTTATTTTTTTTATTTGTCTCAGTCACTCCTTTCTTCATTTCTTTCTTTCTTTCTTTCTATTTATCTCAGTCACTCATTTCTGTCTTGTTTTCTTTCTATCTCTCTTTCTATTTGTTTCAGTCTCACTGCTTTCTTTTTTTTCTAGTTGTCTCAGTCACTCTTTTATTTTTTTTATTTTTATTTGTTTCAGTCACTCCTTTCTTAATTTCTTTCTCTCTTTCTATTTGTTTCAGTCTCACTGCTTTCTTTTTTTTCTAGTTGTCTCAGTCACTCCTTTCTTCATTTCTTTCTTTCTTTCTATTTATCTCAGTCACTCCTTTCTGCCTTGTTTTTTTTTCTATCTCTCTTTCTATTTGTTTCAGTCTCACTGCTTTCTTTTTTTTCTAGTTGTCTCAGTCACTCTTTTATTTATTTTTTTTTATTTGTCTCAGTCACTCCTTTCTTCATTTCTTTCATTCTTTCTATTTATCTCAGTCACTCATTTCTGCCTTGTTTTCTTTCTATCTCTCTTTCTATTTGTTTCAGTCTCACTGCTTTCTTTTTTTTCTAGTTGTCTCAGTCACTCTTTTATTTTTTTTATTTTTATTTGTCTCAGTCACTCCTTTCTTCATTTCTTTCATTCTTTCTATTTATCTCAGTCACTCATTTCTGCCTTGTTTTCTTTCTATCTCTCTTTCTATTTGTTTCAGTCTCACTGCTTTCTTTTTTTTCTAGTTGTCTCAGTCACTCTTTTATTTTTTTTTATTTTTATTTGTTTCAGTTACTCCTTTCTTCATTTCTTTCTCTCTTTCTATTTGTTTCAGTCTCACTGCTTTCTTTTTTTTCTAGTTGTCTCAGTCACTCTTTTATTTTTTTTATTTGTGTCAGTCACTCCTTCCTTCATTTCTTTCTTTCTTTCTTTCTATTTGTTTCAGTCACTCATTTCTGCCTTGTTTTCTTTCTATCTCTCTTTCTATTTGTTTCAGTCTCACTGCTTTTTTTTTTTTCTAGTTGTCTCAGTCACTCTTTTATTTTTTTTTATTTTTATTTGTCTCAGTCACTCCTTTCTTCATTTCTTTCTTTCTTTCTATTTATCTCAGTCACTCCTTTTTCTTTCTATTTACTTCAATCACTCTTTTCTTCCTTGCTTTTTTTTCTTTCTCTCTTTCTATTTGTTTCAGTCTCACTGCTTTCTTTTTTTTTCTAGTTGTCTCAGTCACTCTTTTATTTTTTTTATTTTTATTTGTCTCAGTCACTCCTTTCTTAATTTCTTTCTTTCTTTCTATTTATCTCAGTCACTCCTTCCTTTCTTTCTTTTTTTCTTTCTTACTTTCTATTGGTTTCATTCTCGCCATTCTTGCTTTCTATTTGTCTGATACTTTCCTTCTTCCATTTCTCATTCCTTCCTCTTTCTCCTTATCTCTTTCTTCATTATTTCATTTTTATTTTCTTTACTGTAATTTTCCTTGCTTTCTCTTTTCTCCTTCTTCCTCCACATTCTTAATGTGTCCTCCTTTCATTTTTCTACTTCTAATTTCTTTTAATCCGTCTTTCTTCTTCACGTCAAACTGGCCACTTTAACTTCTGCCAGAAGTCTATCTTTGTCTCTCGTATCACAGCCAATTCTCATTTCTCCTTAATACTGTCACCATAGTTCCATCATTGTAGCCTCATCATCTGTGAATGGTGTCTGTACATTACAAAGGAACCTTATGATTTATATACACTTGCATCCTCTAAACAGCTGTCTACACAGACAGAATTTTACATAAAGACACGAGCTATTCGCTAGAATTTGCAAGCTTAACATTTTCCCTGTAATGAAATATAGCTGTGTATTTAGACATCCAAGCGCCAACCTGATTTGAGAGTTAAATTTTAATCCATTTGTAACTTCTGCTGACAATCCAGTAGCCGATGTATTTAAAGAATGATAGTCCTTTGTCACTCAGTCTGTTATAGTTTGACAGTCTCCCTTGTTTCGAGTTAGCTAATGACATTTACAATTTTCCATCTAATTCGGACACAATTTTAAATCGTTCCACGTCACTGTCATCCCGATTTGTTCATTTCGTGTGCAGGAGAAGAAGATGCAGTGCAATATTTTGTATCTACAGAAGTTATGAAAATAAAAACAAATGGATTTCAACTCTAATGAACGGCCAGCCAAAGTACAGTGTTCAAAAACGCAAATCTAGCTGGACAAAATGAATAATTTCTCTGCATTCTAATGGATTGTTATGAAACTTTGTACAGACCTTATACGTAGCACATATTTTTTTGTGTATGAACTCTGATTACGTATGTAAAAGAGGAACTATATCTTTATAGGTGGTGGATTTAGACAAAATTAATAACTTATCTCCATTCTAACGGATTTTTATGAAATTTTGTTTAATAGTTATATGTAGAATATATTTTTTGTACAAACACTGATTACATCTGTGTGCTACCTGTAATTCTTGTACAAAGTTTCATAAAAATATATTATATAGGGCAGAAGTTATACGTAGTTCATGATAACAGAGAGGGTTTCAAATTGAACGGGTTACATCAGCTTCTTGTCTATGCTGATGACGTGAGAGAAAATCCAAAAACGATTAGGGAAAACACGGAAATTTTACTTGAATCAAGTAAAGCGGTAGGTTTGGAAGTAAATCCCGAAAAGACAAAGTATATGATTATGTCTCGTGACCAGAATATTGTACGAAATGGAAACATAAAAATTGGAACCTTCGAAGTAATGGAAAAATTCAAATATCTTGGAGCAACAGTAACAAATATAAATGACACTCGTGAAGAAATGAAACGCAGAGTAAATATGGGAAATGCCTGTTATTATTAGGTTGAGAAACTTTTATCATCCAGTCTGCTGTCAAAAAATCTGAAAGTTAGAATTTATAAAACAGTTATATTACCGGTTGTTCTGTATGGTTGTGAAACTTGGACTCTCACTTTGAGAGAGGAACAGAGATTAAAAGGTGTTTCAGACTAAGATTCTTAGGAAAATATTTTGGGCTAAGAGAATGAAGTTACAGAAGAATGGAGAAAGTTACACAATGCAGAACTGCACGCATTGTATTCTTCACCTGACAAAATTAGGAACATTAAATCCAGACGTTTGAGATGGGCAGGGCATGTAGCACGTATGGGCGAATCCAGGAATCCAGAAAGTGTTAGTTGGGAGGCCGAAGAGAAAAAGACCTTTGGGGAGTCTGAGACATAGATGGGAGGATAATATTAAAATGGATATGAGGGAGGTGGGATATGATGATAGGGACTCGATTAATCTTGCACAGGATAGGGACCGATGGCGGGCTTATGTGAGGGCGGCAATGAACCTCCGGGTTCCTTAAAAGCCATTTGTAAGTAAGTAAGTAAGTAAGTAAGTAAGGGCAGAAGTTATTAATTTTTTCTAAATACACAATTGTAAAAGGGCAGTTGCCCTTATAGAAGCATAAACAGACTTTTTAAACAAAAAAAACATATATGCTGACAGCAATTTCAGTACAAAATTTCATAAAAACGTGTTAGATAAGAGAGAAGTTACTAATATAGTCTAAATGTTCCCGCTATAAAGGGGTAGTTTTTCTTGTGCAAACGTAATCAGAATTTGTACATAAAAGAATGTGCCACCTGTAAGGCCTGTACAAAGTTTCATAAGAATCCGTTAGAATGCAGAGAAGTTATTAATTTTGTAGCTACTAGATATGCGTTTTGATCCACGTTGCCTTTCTTAAGGTTAGATAAAAATGTGTTCAATGTATTTCAACCTGATGTTCGATGTCATGTGCATAATTTTGCAGGCTTTAAACACTCACACTATGATTAAAAACTTCCTCTTTCCATGATTATTTTCTGCTGTTAAGCCAAACGTGAAACAGTTGCCTACGCGTTACCATGTGCCCTATCACTGTAAAACATTAATTACTGATCAATGCGCAAGAACGTGCAACCTTTAAAACAAGGATTCAATAAAACAGTAAATGTTATCCTTCACAATATTCTCCAAATGTTAAAGAAAATGGGTTCATATTCATCTATGCCTAACTACACAAGTCGAAATTTGATTTTTGTCCACCTAGATTGGAAAAATTGCACACTGTGTAACGTATCGATTTTGTGTTGCGATATAAATTTCTGGAAATTAGTATTGTTACCGTTGTGTTTGTCGGTGACAAATGTTGGTGAATACAATATTTGTTTCGCACTCAGTCATATAAATTGAACATTATTAATAATGCCAACGAGACCAATAAGGGTTTCATATTTCAACCAGTCATATAAATTAAAATTTAGCAATAACAATCGAACACACCTGATCGCATTCAAATAGTGAAAAATGTTTCTAATTGCAAGATATTTTGTGCAATGTTTTAATTTCTTTTTATAATAATTACGAAAAATATAGCCCATAAGCCAGTTGACACTATCAATTCTTAACCGCTTCATTGACTAGCATTGGCGACATGACTACAGCAGTAGATATTTGAGGTTATGTTGCTATGAGTGATAGCCATTGGAAAGCACTTATAAAGTCGAAAGAGTGAAAAGTGTACAATAAATATTTATTAATACTTCAAACTCACATTGGGATATAATCATTTTTGCATTTAATTTAATCATTTGAATTAATTGTACGATTTTAACCTAACAGCACTGAAAAAAAAAAATGCAACTCGCAAACATAACAAAGGCAAACAAATGCAACGCGAAAATATAGAACACGTTCATTTCGATGCAGAATGGAGTAAGCGCAGTCGTTTTTAGATGTTGACTATTATCTTTGCAGAGGAATGGATGCTTTCTTTTAGTCTTTTTGTAGAAACAATGTACCATCATAGATACTCTGGTTAAATGAGATGTCAGCTAACCATGTTTAAGTAATCGGTGATTATTAATGGTGCACAGAAATTACATTTTAACCACGGTTACTGTTTAATCGTCGTTTCGTAACCTGTGATTACTGCGTTTTTAACCGAGGTTGATGCACTTCGTTATTGGTCTTTTTGGAATATGTGTAACTTAGTAATGTTGAATAAAATGATAAAACCTCAGGATAAACACTCATCTTTTGATACTGTTCACCACAACAATTGTGACTGCAATTAACGCCGGGGACTGAACTCAGATGGCAAGGCCGAAGTACTAAACCATGGATAAATATATAATAGGATGCGAAACTGCGGTCAGCACCATCTGGCGGCGGGGGGCTGAAATAAGATGATCAGCGCCCAACGTCGTAGGTGGTGAACATTAGAACTACGTGTTGGGTACATTACTCAGAGTTCTCTATTTATCCACTCGAGATATTGCTCGAAGAGACGAGATGGCAGACAGAAACTTGCTAATAAGCAGGGAAAGGATTTATATGTAAATACATATTTACTTATAAAGCTAATATAATTTATATTTTGCATTATCTTTATGTTTCACAATGTGTAGGGTTGAAAAATCCTACTTTTATTTTCCATATTTTTCCATATTTTAGAGTTTAGTACATATTTTCGTTAATTTCCATATATTTTCCATATTTCATATAAAACAGTCCATATTATATTAGGTTTAACAATAAAACAAAACAAAATTCCATTAACTTTTAAAAATACATTTCAACAATAGAGATTTAAACACATGTTCAGTAATCCCTTTAACATCAGAGTTATTTGAAAATTAGCAGTCCTATCAACAATGGGAAAGTAAGTTACAAAACTGTATTAATTTAATTTAAAATTTTTAACAGACTTCAGTTGTGCAGCTCAACAGTTAAATGCCAGTCAGAGTACACATAGGTTCAGTTTTGTAAATCATACTATAAAGACGGTAAATATGCCAAAAGTACGTCATTCAGTCAATTTAAAATCAAAACTAACAAGTTACATTTCAGAATTTAAAGAAGATGGTTTATCAACTGACAATAAAATATTATTTTGTAATTTGTGTCAGTGTGCAGTATCATCTACACAAAAGTTCCTGGTGCAACAACACATTACAACTAGTAAACATCAGGCCAACAAACAACTAAATTCCAAGCAGAGACAATTGTTTTTAACACAACCAACAACATCGAATGTAAGATCTGAGTTTAACATCGACCTGTGCCGTTCTCTCATCTCTGCTGATATTCCTCTCTACAAACTAAAGAATAAGGTCTTCAGGGAATTCCTTGAAAAATATACTCAACATACAATCCCGGATGAGTCAACACTTAGGAAGACGTATGCTCCATCCATCTACGATGAGACAATACAGAAGATAAGAGATGAAATTAAAGATAGTTCAATTTGGGTTTCCATTGATGAGACTCCCGACAAAGAAGGTAGACTTGTTGGTAATGTAGTTATCGGTTTGTTAAGTGAACAATATTCTGAACGAATTCTTTTACATTGTGATGTTCTAGAAAAGTGCAATAACAAAACTATAGTTAAACTGTTCAACGAAGCTATGGGTATCCTGTGGCCAAAGGGTATTATGTACGATAATGTGTTATTCTTTATTAGCGATGCTGCCCCTTATATGGTCAAAGCTGGACAAGCATTATCTGTTGTATATCCTAAATTGACTCATTTTACTTGTGTGGCGCATGCATTTCATCGTGTGGCAGAAGTGGTCAGAGACAATTTCCCTAAAGTAGATTTGTTGATTTCATCAGTGAAAAAAGTATTTCTCAAAGCTCCCAGTAGAGTTAACGTGTTGAAAGAAATGTACCCTGAAATTCCATTGCCATCAAAGCCAATTTTAACTAGATGGGGTACATGGCTAGAAGCAGTTGAATATTATGCCGAACATATAGACTCTATTAACAATGTTCTCCTTGCATTGGACTCTGAAGATGCAGTCTCAATTGATACTGCGAAAACAGTTACCTGTGACATAAGTGTGAAGAATGACTTAGCTCACATTCAGCATACATTTTCATGCATCATAAAAACGCTCAAAAGTCTCCAAAATAGGCACCTTTCACTATCTGAAAGTTTTGAAATTATAAATAGTACTGTGGAACAACTGAATCGTGGTAGAGGTAAAGTTGCAGATGCAGTAAGAGCTAAGGTGGACACTGTACTTTCAAAAAACCCTGGATATGAAGAACTACAAAAGGTTGTTGCTGTGATGAGTGGTGAATCAACAGTGAAGATTAACTTGGACTTATCCCCAGCAGACATTGTGAAATTGAATTATGTACCAGTTACTTCTTGTGACGTCGAACGCTCTTTTAGTCAGTATAAATCTATCCTCAGAGACAATAGAAGAAGATTCACTTTTCAGCACTTGAAAGAAATGTTTGTAACCTATTGTTATGGTAACAGACAATAAAAATTGTGTTTTGTTGAAACTACATTGGAAGATAAGGTACGTCCATTATATTTTTTGTTTAGTTTGATTAAAATGTACCAATATTTAACGTACATAGTCATTTTTTTATAATTTTAAGTCCATATTTAATTCCATATTTTGGTAAAAATCCATATTTAATTCCATATTTTGGTAAAAATAACTACATATATATTTACATATTTCATATATTTTTAGTCCATATAAATCCGTTCCCTGCTAATAAGTAATCATAAAGTAATACTACGTGTGTATAAGCAGTGTATGTTAAACAGTGATGTTTATGGACGTTGTAAAAATAGTGTTGTTGAATGTACTGTAAAGTAATAGTAATATAATAAATTGAACTATCTAAGTAGTTCTTGCAGACTTTTCCATTGCGCTGTACAATAAATACCCAAAGAATACAATCCCAATTATCCAAACTTTTGCTTTATTTTTTGTCTCTGTCTGGTTATATTTTAATTGGGTAGTGTAAAATAGATCGTCTCTTTTATCTTCCTGTTGGCTCCGGTAAGAATTTTCAGTAGAAGCTGCTGTGAGGAATAAAAATGTAAATGTTTTATTTTAAATTGGGTTAGTTTTGGAAATCGATGAGGGTGGGAGGGAATACTTTCCGCACAGTTTAACATTTTCGTCACCAGGTTCGCTGCTAGATGTAATAACGCCCCTCCTCCCAACAGGTGGCAGCAAGATCAATTTCTACAACAGCGCCTCTAGTATGTGTTACGGGAAACTCAGTAAGTTTCGCATCCTATTATATATTCATCCATGACTAAACTATCGGAATTTGCAATCTTAAGCCTTAGATAAATATCTGCCATTTTCTAGTCTTTAATTAGGCTATAGACTATATACTAAAACTTCAGTAGGTTCTAGCAGAAGACAGACAGAGAAACTCTGCGAAGATGCAGGTAGTGGTCGGAGGACCTCATTGTGTTTATTTTCAAACAAGCACGAGTAATACCATTGTCTGAAAATTTATTACGCCAGCCCGCGCTCCTGCCAGCCTGTAAAGTAACGGAATCCACGCCGCGCCGGCAGGTCTGGTCAGGACTGCCAGTATCTCACAGACACTCTTCAATTTGGCGAACGAATTTACGAAGACTTCGGAGCGCGTCACGTACGACACCCGGGAGGGGGACTGCTCGACATAACTGTGCAGCCATCGAGAAAACATGTTTGTCACCATTACAGCTCAACTCAAAATAGAGTAAACGGTTTCCTTTTACTGAAATAGTTATTAGTTACTGCAAACTCAGGACAATTAAAACCGTTTGAACTTTGTCAGAAATGAGTGTTACATACAGTATCTGATACACACATTCTTATTATAAGTTTTATGGGTCTGGTAACAATTCGGTTCCCTTTTGTTACATTGAAAATTGTACAGAGTGCGACAGGGGAACGGGCGATTTTAATGAGAGAATGGAAGAAAGGAGGAAGAAATAAAAAAGAAGAGACAAAAAAAAAAGAATAAAGGAAGAGAGGGACAAAGTAAGAAATTAAGAAAGGAAATAAAGAAGGAAGAAAAAGAAATGAAGGAGAAAAAGAAAGAAATTAAGAAAGAATGAAGTTAAAAGGAAAGAAAGAAAAACAGACAGAAAGAAAGAACGATAGAAAATAAGAAAGAAACAAAGAAAGGAAAATGAATGAAATAAATTAGGAATGGTGAGGGGAATGAAGAAAGAAAGAAACAATAATAATTAATAAAAGATTTAAGAAAGGATGAAAGGAAGAAATAAACAAATTAAGAAAATAAAAAATAAAACAAAATTAAGAAAGAAAGAAAGAAAGACAAAAACAAAGAAAGGGAAATAGAATGAAATAAACAAAGAAAGAAAAAGAAATAAGAAATGATGAAAGAATGAATAGGAAAGATAAAGATAAAATAAAGAAACAATAAGAAAGAAAGAAATACAAAATAAAGAAAAATAAGAAAAAAAGATAAAATGAAGAAAAAATAACAAAGAAAGATAAAATAAACAAAAAATAAGAAAGAAGGATAAAATAAAGAAAAAATAGGAAAGAAGGATAAAATGAAGATAAAATAAGAAAGAAGGATAAAACGAAAAATTAAGAAAGAAAGATAGAATAAAGAAAAAATAAGAAAGAAAGAAAGATAAAATAAAGAAAAAATAAGGAAGAAGTATAAAATAAAGAAAAAATAAGAAAGAAGGGTAAAATGAAAAAATAACAAAGAAAGATAAAATAAACAAAAAAATAAGAAAGAAGGATAAAATAAAGAAAAAATAAGAAAGAAGGATAAAATAAAGAAAAATGAGAAAAATAAATAAAGAAAAAGTAAGGAAGAAAATAAAACAGAAAAAATAAGAAAGAAAAATAAAATAAAGAAAGAATAAGAAAGAAAAATGAAATAAAGAAAGAATAAGAAAGAAATATAAAATAAAGAAAAAATAAGAAAGAATGATAAAATGGAGAAAAAATAAGAAAAATAAATAAAGAAAAAATAAGAAAGGAAAATAAAATAAAGGAAGAATAAGAAAGAAAGAAATATAGAATAAAGAAAAAATAAGAAGGATAAAATGAAGAAAAAATAAGAAAAACAAATAAAGAAAAAATAAGAAAGAAAAATAAAATAAAGAAAAAATAAGAAAGAAAAATAAAATAACGAAAGAATAAGAAAGGAAGAAATGTAAAATAAAGAAAAAATAAGAAAGAATGATAAAATAAATAAAAATAAGAAAAATAAATAAAGATAAACTATGAAAGAAAAATAAAATAAGGAAGAAAAATAAAATACAGAAAGAATAAGAAAGAAATATAAAATAAAGAAAAAATAAGAAAGAATGATAAAATGAAGAAAAAATAAGAAAGAAAGAAAGATAAAATAAAGAAAAAAAGGTACTTTAACGGCAACAGTCATGCAGAGTATATCCTCGAAAATCTCGCATTAATTAGACACAAATTCATGTATTAGGCCAACGTATTTTATAATACTGGACGAACTCCTGATAGAATATTGTTAAATACTGTGATAACTGAAATTGTGGTTATAGTTAGAAATGTTAATATTGCTGCAGAATACGTGTGATGACGTCCATAGCTTTCCACTTTGTCGAAAAACGTGAAAATTAAATTCTTTATACGTATAATAGACAAAGGGAGGTGGAATGAAGCGATCGAGAAGTGAAAATACAATATGTCCACACAGACTACCGCAGAGTATGAAAATTAAATATCGGGGAACGAACTCTTGATTTCCCAAATATCCATCCACTGTAACTGAAGACATTCAGTGGAATCGGGCCGTGGAAAGTTTCGTAAGACCTCTGACCGGATAAAGAGGGGAGGGAAATAGATTAGATGGACGGAAACTTAACATTTACTTTTTTCTGCGTCATACAAGTCCAGACAATTAATTAAACAACAGACAAATTCGACGAGGAAGCGATAACATTATTGACTAACAAGTTCTACGAAAAGCGCCGACTTCCGCCCAGCTTGTTGATGTTTGTGCGGTCGGATATGAACAGAAGCGCTTCCAGCTGCTGCGACACTGATTTCACGAACAGCGAAAGCTGAAGACAGAATCTGCCAGCTCACACCTCTATTTCCAAACAAACTGCAACAATACCGTGTGGTAATTTCAAACTTTCAGCCTTTAATAATTTTAGATCTACAGGGGACACGATTTTGGGGAAAAACATGTCGTTTTAGTTTTCTTAATTGGTTATTTTACGACGGTTTATCAACTGCTGTGGTTATACAGCGTCTGAATGAGATGAAGGTGATAATGCCAACGAAATGAGGCCCGGGTTCAGCGCCGAAAATTACCCAGCATTTGCTCTTAACGGGTTGAGGGAAAACCCCGGAAAAAACCTCAACCAAGTAACTTGTGCCAACCAGGATTTGAACCCGGGCCCGCTTGGTTCAGAGTCAGGCATGCTGACCGTTCCTCCGCAGCGGTGGAATCGATTTAGTTTTCGAAATGTAAGTTCAAAATCATTGGTGATTGAATTCTCTGAATCCCCCTCCCCCCACTCCCAAGTTTTATTTTTTCAAATTGCCCTTGTTAGATTTGTCGGTTGTTAAATTTTTTTACGTTGAAATAGTAATATACGTTACGAGAGCGGTATGTTGACGTTTTCATGGTCGAGGAAAAGATTGAAAAAGCGAAACGTAGTTGAGCTTTTTTAATTTCCGAGAACATGAAAACAAACATACCGCTAGTGTATCGTACATTATTTTGTGCGAAGATCGTTTATTACATACCTGAAAGACGAATTTCTAATTAGTTGCAATGAAATCTCCATGTTGGTTTCTGTTTAATGACGCCAACTTCCGAACATCAAAATATCTTTCTTTAACATTTTTGCTGTAAAATTTTTTCTGTGTTTGCTATACTCCAGCAGGCCGTGATTTACGTCTGTCTTTTTTTTCTCCCAGTCTATAAATGCGAACTTAAAACAAACGGTAAGGTTATGTAATGATTTATTTTTCATTTTAATATTTTAACAATATTATTTATATAACATATTGCAGTAATAACATCGGCATCTGGAATCTCGTTGATTTTTTCACGGCTTCCTTAATTTTACTTGTATCAGGAATGCAATAAGTTTCGTGGAGTAGTAGACTTTACTTAATTTTTGCAAATATTTAAAAACAATAATTAACATTTCAATTTAGGCGAAATTTCAGTGGTAAGTTTCCAATTTATAATTATTACTATGTTAAACGTCTCTAAAAGAAATATGTTAAAAGCCTAAAACAGTAAAATGAATGTCGCGCTTAAGCGGTAAGAATAGGGAAATAGTTATGTGTGTTATGTTGGGAATACTGAATGTAGTATTTCACACTGACCGCGTATTGGTTCTGTGCGGAAAACAAGGAAATACGCACGATCTCGCACAAAATATATTTTCTTTACAGAAAGAACACTAATTCAACACGAAATTCACGTATAATGCAAAAATAAACGGCAATATAATTCGAACTGATATACAGGGTGTAAAAAAATATGTTACAAGGCTCGATGGTAGATAGATGGGTACCATGTGATCATATTTTGTTAATAAACCCAGAAACGCTTTGTTTACGTGCTAGCGTCTCTGAAATGTGGAGGACGTAGGCAGTACGGATCACAAAAGCTAGGAAAAAAAAAAAAAAGACAATTTAAATACTGTAAGTAAAAGCATTTTAATCAACTACAGAAGGTGCTCCAAATGGCTGCCACCGACTTTGATACATTTTGTACATCGCCTGGTAATGTCATGCCGAACTCTTGGAAAGATTCCTGGTAGGCCTCATCTCGGATAACTCCAGCTGTTACTTGAATTCGTGCCACAAGATCTTGTTGTGTCTGACGAGAGTCTCCAAGATACTTGAATTTTTCCATCTTTCCAAAGGATAAATTTCCAATTTTTATATTTTCATTTCGTACTATGTTCTGATCACGAGACATAATCATATACTTTGTCTTTTCGGGATTTACTTCCAAACCTATCTCATTACTTGCTTTAAGTAAAATTCCCGTGTTTTTCCTAATAGTTTGTGGATTTTCTCCTAACATATTCACGTCATCCGCACATAAACAAGAAGCTGATGTAACCCGTTCAATTCCAAACCCTCTTCGTTTTCTCAGACTTTCCTAACGGCATTTTCTGGAGTAAAGTACTTTATTTAGATAGATTTTTTTTATTTTTTAGATAGCTACTTTATTGCTAGGACATAAATACATTATGCATAGCAACGTCAATATAAACAAGATCATACAAGAGTATTTGCCAAGTTAAAATAGTCGTTAATTCTATACAAACTATTTTCATGCAATTTTCGTTAATTAACGATTTGAATAAATCGTAATTTAAATCTTTAGTTGAACTTGGTAATCTATTATACAACTTCAGAGACATATAATAAACATTATTTTGTGTAGTCTTGTATCTGCATAAATCAAGTCTTAAATCGTTTCAACTTCTCATATGGTGTTCGTGAAAATTAAAGTTCAATGGGAAATTATCGATATTCAATTTAGTATATAACAAACACTGCAATACATATAGCGATGGAAGAGTGAGAATGTTATAGGATTGAAATAAAGGTTTACAATGTTCTTTTGGTCCAAGACCACAAATAATTCTCACTGCTTTCTTCTGTAATTTAAAAATATTAAAAGATGAGCTATGATTCCCCATTATAAAACACCATATTGAAGATGACTATGAATATATGAAAAATATACAGTTAATAGCACTTTTGTATCCACAGTTTTAGACAAATATCTTAACATAAATATTCCTTTAGATATCTTACCCGAAATCATGTTGATATTGCTATCCCAGTCCAAACCGCATTCAATATAAATACCCAAAAATTTGATATTATTATGAAAAGCATCAGTTTTTATATCCAAGCTAAATTTAAGATCTGTCACTTTACGTTCATTAATACATAAATAATTAGAAGAACACCATGACTTAATTAAAATATCATTCTCATCTAACAAATCTTGAGAGACAGAATAACGATCAGTAACTAGCTGAATAGCCATATAATCAGCAAATAGATAAGGGTTAACAGAGTTACTATTGACAACACAAGGTAAATCATTAATATAAGTAATAAATAATATAGGACCTAACACAGATCCCTGAGGTACACCATATGCTAAATACTTTAACTGCGATAATGAACCATTATAAGCTACACACTGTAATCTATTATTTAAGTAAGAATTTGTAAGATTCATTGCCTCTGAACTAAAACCATAAATCATTAATTTGTCAGCTAATATATCATGAGATATAGTGTCAAAAGATCTCTTGTCATATCATAAAATTTACATAAAACAGATTTTTTGTTTTCAAGAGCTTTCAAACATTCTTATATTAATATTAATAATAAACAATGTAGGAACTAAAACAGATCCCTGAGGTACACCATATGCTAAAGACTTGAACTGCGATAGTGAACCATTATAAGCTACACACTGTAATCTATTATTTAAGTAAGAATTTATAAGATTCATTGCCTCTGAATTAAAACCATAAAACATTAACTTGTCAGCTAATATAGGCTATCATGAGATATAGTGTGAAAAGCTCTTGTCATATCATAAAATTTACATAAAACAGATCTTTTCTTTTAAAGAGCTTTCAAACATTCTTATATTAATATTAATAATAAACAATGTAGGACCTAAAACAGATCCCTGAGGTACACCATATGCTAAAGACTTGAACTGCGATAGTGAACCATTATAAACTACACACTGTCAGCTATTATTTAAGTAAGAATTTATAAGATTCACTGCCTCTGAACTAAAACCATAAAACATTAATTTCTCAGCTAATATATCATGAGATATAATATCAAAAGCTCTTGTCATATAATACAATTTATATAAAACAGATCTTTTCTTTTCAAATATTCTTATATTAATATTAATAATAAGCAATGTAGGACCTAAAACAGATCCCTGAGGTACACCATATGCTAAAGACTTGAACTGCGATAGTGAACCATTATGAGCTACTCACTGTAATCTATTATTTAAGTAAGAATTTATAAGATTCATTGCCTCTGAACTAAAATCATAAAACATTAATTTGTCAGCTAATATATCATAAAATTTACATAAAACAGATTTTTTTCTTTTCAAGAAATTTCAAACATTCTTATATTAAAATTATTAAATTTGCGTTCATTTTTTAAGAGAACCGGTTGTTAAAAAATCAGAATGACACCACTGGGCAGCATAATAAATGTCTAAGTAGTTAGAAAACTCGTAAAACTTAGGTACAATGAGAAAGTGTGTGTGAAATCCATGACAACATTGTTTATACGTCAACAAACAGCAGACTGCTGTTACAATTCACACAGTTTGGTCTAGTGGCCAGCGTGACGACCTCCCTCAAGGTGTTGACACGCGCCGAAGACTGACTCACGCTGCAGGCCGCTCGGATGTGCCTTATCGCGTCACTTCCGGGGAGAACAAAAAGAGGTAGCCCCGCGTAATGAAGTGATTTACAGCGCAGTCCGCGCTCTGACCTCAGAGCAGCAATGTGAATTGTTTGTAAGGAGACAGATGACTGTCAACATTGATAAGTCATTTCCTGTTGTTATAGTTACACGTATTATCATTATTATTGTTATCTGTATAATATTAGTACACGATATCACATACACTGTGGCCGCTTCAAAACAAACGAGTCACATTTTGTTTGAAGTGTGTTTAGTTTGTAATTTAAGTCTTCTGCTTGGTAGTAGATACGATATAGGCCTACATACTGTACGTATTTTAAATAAATTAACATATAAATAAATAAAGATATAAATATATATATATATATATATATATATATAAAATAAATAAACATATAAATAAACATAAATAAGTACATAAATAAACATGTAAATATATATGTATATAAGTACATAACTAAATAAACATATAAATAAAAAATAAATAAACAAACTTATAAATAAATAAACATAAATATATATCAACAATTAGATAAATATATAAATAAACGTAAATAAGTAAATAAATAAACATATATATATAAGTACATAAATAAATAAACATAAATAAAAAATAAATAAATGAACTTATAAATAAACATATAAATATAAATATATATAAGGATATATATAAACAAATAAATAAATATATAAATAAACATAAATAACTAAACAAATAAACATAAATAAGTACATAAATAAACATATAAATATATATAAATAAATAAATACATAAATAAATAAACATATAACTAACTAAATAAATAAATAAACATTAATAAGTATATAAACAAACATATAAATATATATGTAAGTATATATATAAATAAACATATAAATAACAAATAAATAAACATATAAATATATATATATAAGTACGTAAATAAATAAACATATACATAAAAAATAAATTAATAAAATTATAAATGAAAAACAAATACAGAAATAAAAATATAAATAAATATCAATCAATCAAACATTTATTAATGTCATGAGCAACAATTTATTGCAATAGACATAAAATATACTAAATTAAAAGAAGTATAAAATAATATTTGACATAAAATAAAAACAGATGAATACAACAATACAAATGAAATACAATACTGGTAATAATAATAGCAATAACCAATACTAATAATAATCCTAATGATAAAGAGCAATGCAGCCTATAAATTTAGAATACAGTTACAGTGGAGTCAAGAAATTCACTTATACTATAGAATGGATGGTTGATTAACCAGTTATACAAAACAGATTTAAACTGTATATGACTTGCACCATGTGCCTTTTGTGGTAACTTATTAAACATTGTTATAGCAACAAAACTAAACCATTCACACTTAATTTAACTCTACTATCTAGCTATGTAAACACGTAAATAAATAAATAAATAAATAAATAAATAAATAAATAAATAAATAAATAAATAAATAAATAAATAAATAAATAAATAAATAAATAAGTAGTAATTAAAGAAATACGTAAATAAATAAATAAGCCAATAAATAAATAAGCAAATAAATAAACAAATAAGTAAATTAATAAATAAGTAAATAAATAAATCAATAAATAAATAAGTAAATAAGCAAATGAGCAAATAAATAAATAAGTATGTAAATAAATAAGTAAATAAATAAGTAAATAAGCAAATGAGCAAATAAATAAATATGTAAATAAATAAGTAAATAAATAAATAAGTAAGTAAATAAATAAATAAGCAAATAAATAAATAAGTAAATAAACAAATAAGTCAATAAATAAATAAGTAAATAAACAAATAAATAAGTAAATAAATAAATAAGGAAATAAATAAATAAGTAAATAAATAAATGAATAAGTAAATAAATAAATAAATAAGCAAATAAATAAGTAAATAAATAAGCAAATAAGCAAATAAATAAATAAGTAAATAAATAAATAAATAAGTAAAAAATAAATAAATAAGCAAATAAATAAATAAGTCAATAAATAAATACGTAAATAAATAAATAGGTAAATAAATAAATAAGTAAATAAATAAGTAAATAAATACATAAGTAAATAAATGAATAAGTAGGTAAATAAATGAATAAGTAAATAAATAAATAAGTGAAGAAATAAATAAATGAGTAAATAAATATATATATAAATAAACAAAAAATAAACATATAAATAAACAAATTAATAATTACACTAAATTTGATGCGTTATTTTAGTGAATTTCTGTAAAATTTGATACGTTATGCCAGTGTTCCCAACTTTTTATTACCACGGACATTTTAAATTTTATGGTACTTCCCTTTGGCGGACTTCCTCTCAAAACGTTTTGCACTAATTTAGGCCCATAAACATGTTCTACCCATTTGAATTCGTACCTCCGTCCTTCAAAGGAATTCTACAATATTACATTTGTTCCGTTCAAATTTCTGTAGATTTAAAGAACAAAACTAAAATTCTTTTAATAATTTTATTATCATAATACACTGCTGTCAGAGTGAGGATATTGGGAATTAAATCAATGGCTTTCCCAAAACACACTAAGAAATGTTTCACATAAAACAATTTTTATGTCGAAAAACAAGCAAAACTGTATTAAACTTTGAAATATCTCAAAGAATAATCCCCTGAAATTAATGATATTAACACTTACGGTTTACACTGTATAGGATATCCTCTACTTGACTACAATGCTCTCCGTTCCTTCAAACCAGATCACATAAAATAATTTCCTACAACTGTAGTTTTGTAAAAGGAAATTTTCGTAGGTAGTTAAGTTAAATACAAGGCGATATTATCGTATCTGTTTTAATTCCGACGCTACGTTTTATGGCGATTTAACACGGCGGAATCGCTCGTGTCTTGGCCGCATTGCCATGCCAACGTGACCTCCTTCACAGCTACCTGCATTCCCTGAAAATGATAACATTTCTTGGAAAATCCTAAATGAAACACTCACTCCACCTCGAACTGTGGCTGTCCGATCAAGAGATACATTTCATTAAGATTCGCTGCTTCCCAGAAAGTCCTCACCGACTGTAGAAGCATTTTATAGATCCCTGCAATAGTACTTTCTAAAGGGATTCTGGGTTCGATTCTTAGATAAATAATTTGAGATTTATGATACCTGCATAGCGACTGCATTGTATATCTTCATATCATTTTAATGTTTCCTGTACGAACATCTTCCTAATTATGTTGAACACATGATTTAACGTTGTCCTCGGTATCAACCCCTTTGATTTGATTACCTGGTTGGGTTTTTCCGAGGTTTTCCCCAACCAAAAGGCAAATGCCGGGTAATCTTTTGGCGAAACCTCGGACCTCACCTCATCTCACTAAATCTCGCCAAAATATTGTAAAAAATTGCACAAAATTGTAAAAATTGTAGAAAATTACTAAATTGTAAAACTGTAAAAATTGTAATTGTAATTGTAATATTGTAAAATTTGACCTGTTCCACATCTTAAAGCTTCATTGCCCATGTAAGATCTATGGAATAGAATGAATGAATGAAATGAGTATCGTTTCGATGCAGTATATTCTAGAAAAGATCGATACAATTCTTCGATACGCGATAGTCGATACCGATACTTGTTTTAGAGCTTCGATACTAGATACAACAACTTTGAAAGTACAAACTGAAAATACAATACAACAAAAAATAAAAATATGCTTTAAAGAGTATTTGAAAATTCAAATACTGTACTTTGAGGCAACAGTAACAAATATAAATGACACTCGAGAGGAAATTAGACTCGGAATAATTATTGGAAATACTTGCTATTATTCAGTTGAGAAGCTTTTGTCATCCAGTCTGCTCTAAAAAAACTGAAAATTATAATAATTTATAAAACAGTTATATTACCGGTTGTTCTGTATGGTTGTGAAACTTGGACTCTCACTTTGAGAGAGGAACAGAGGTTAAGAGTCTTTGAGAATAAAGTGCTTAGGAAAATATTTGGGGCTAATGGGGATGAAGTTACAGGAGAATGGAGAAAATGCCACAACACAGAACTGCACGCATTGTATTCTTCACCTGACATAATTAGGAACATTAAATCCAGACATTTGAGATGGGCAGGGCATGTAGCACGTATGAGCGAATCCAGAAATGCATATCGTCGTTGTTCCTGCAATAACTCCTATGTGCAAAATATAAAATTTTTTAGTAGGAAGAAAAAAAACATTTATTCATCCTATGGCAGCCGTACATAGGAGATTGTGAATTATTACATTTTCGAAACAAAGAAATATAATTACATATAGGAGATTTTATTATTTGCTGTATATCACTATTTAAGTTATTTAATAGAGCAATTTCTGAAAATCTATAAATATGTCACATAGGAGTTATTGCAGGAACGACGACATAGAATGTTACTTGGAAGACCTGAGGGGAAAAAGACCTTTAGGGAGGCCGAGACGTAGATGGGAGGATAATATTAAAATGTGTTTGAGGGAGGTGGGATATGATGCTAGGGACTGGTTTAATCTTGCTCAGGATATGGACCGATGGCGGGCTATTTGAGGGCGGCAATGAACCTCCGGGTTCTCTAGAAGTCATTTGTAAGTAAGTAAGAATACTGTAATGAATTGTTTACATTTTCGTAATATATTCTACCCCTTGGACTGTCATGTCTTATTTAAGGGAGAGGATGGCTAAATACGATACTGTGTCATTTGTACTTACTGTAAATGGGTTAATTTCCCTATCTATATATACTACTAGGTTCAAAAAGTTCCCGGAATTTTACTACCATTTTTCGTATTAATATATAACAAGGGATATTATACATTTGTTTTGTTGGTAACATTCATGATGTCATTTCCTTAAAGTTTGCTGATAATGGCAATTATTGGTTTTGAGTTGTAGGCAATTGTTTATCATAGTGTTTTGTTTGTTCGTCGCATTTTGTAATTATGTCCACAGAGCAAAGTACAAACATCAAGTTCTGTGTTTTGCTGGGGACAGGATCAGTATGGGTGATGAAGATGGTGATTTCTTAAACAAAATGAAACTGGTGCTACTTGTACGACCCAGTCCCTAAACGACAGTCATCTGAGTGGAAATCGAAAACATCTCCTCGGAAGCAAAAATTTCCTAGGGACACTTCCAAAGGCAAAGTTATTTTAAATGTTATGTTTTATTTAACGACGCTCGCAACTGCAGAGGTTATATCAGCATCGCCGGATGTGCCGGAATTTTGTCCCGCAGGAGTTCTTTCACATGCCAGTAAATCTACTGACATGAGCCTGTCGCATTTAAGCACACTTAAAGCAAAGTTATGTTGGAAGTTTTCTTCGACTCTCAGGGTCTCATGCACCATGAGTTCATTCCAGAAGGTCGTACTGTAACGAAAGAATTGTACGTAGAAACCCTCCGTCGCCTCTGGGACGCAGTGAGAAGGAAACGTCCAGAAAAGTGGGTAGAAAACAACTGGTTCCTTATGCATGACAATGCACCTGCTCATCGCGCAATTATTGTAAAGAATTTTCTTTCCAGGCACAACATAACTGCTTTGGATCACCCACCATACTCTCCTGATCTCTCACCACCTGATTACTTTCTGTTTCCCCGTCTGAAAAGTCATCTGAAAGGACGGAGATTCAATGCTGAAGAGGTTATCGCAAACGCGACGAGAGCACTAAGACGGGTTTCACAAAATGGCTTCCAGGCCTGCTTCCAGGAACTCTACACGCGTTGGCAAAAGTGTGTTGTTGCGGAAGGCAACTATTTTGAAGGGAATGCTGTAGAATAGTGTTTAAGGTACGTTGTTTCTATGATGCTAGCAAATTCCGGGAACTTTTTGAACCTAGTATGTATAATTCGAACTGGTAATGGAAATTACGGGAAAACGGCTGAACGGATTTTAATAATGATCCGTCATTTTGAAGCTAGGCATCCAAGGATTTTCAGAAAAATAGTAACTTTCAATGAAGCGTTAGTTTTCGTACATAATTTTCCTATTTTCCAAAATCCATCTTTCGTCAATTTTGAGAACTAATTATTGCATTTCCACGGCCGACTTGATGCTCCATTACAGAGAAGCATTTCGGAATAAAACAAAACACACACTACAATAAACAATAGGCTATTGCGCGAAGGCCATTTTCTGAGTACAGCTGTGTATTGGATATTAATATCTACAAAATTTGAGGTGGTTTGATGACATTATTACCATTAGAAATGAAGTATTATTATAGTTAATGCCATGATGTGACTATTTTTCATTAATTATACATATTAATCCTATATTAATGTTATGAAAGTGAAAAGTTTTGGGTTTATATAAGTAGATGCAGAGAATATCTTAAATTAGGTCTTGATATTTTCTATAATTTACTGAGTGACGGCTACAAAACTTACGTAAGATAATATTGTTAATAAAAATCAAATATTTTTGTAGTTATTAATCAAGTGGTGTGGGTCTTTTTCATATACTTAATGGCGGTGTGGTGTAGATATTTATATGCGTCATTCTCTTCAGTAGTGGCTGGAGAGAGCGCAAAAATTACAGTTCCTAAGGAAAGATCAAAAGGTATTACGTACTGATAAAATAGGAGGCCTACAAACCAACAATCCACAATAACCTGAAATAGCTATTGCTTTACTCCCATACGAAAAACCCTCTGATCGTCCTGACATTGTTACTTGCGTTTTCGCGTTGAAACTCAAAAACTAAGGTGGATATGTTCAAGAAAAAGTATTTGGCATAAAAAAAACTATTCAGAAGGAGTTTGTTTCATTATTATGGAAGCAAATAACTTCCAAAATGTCTGGTATTCATTGAAAATTAATCTGGAAAATTTTTATTTGAACGTCTAATGAACTTAGTTTGCAGCATTTGCTGCACAAGCCACTAGTATCTTGTAAATACTACCTGAAACAAGGAAACAAACTACAATCTGGAATAATAACCATGGTAACATGTTAACGGTCTGGATTATTGCAAAGGATTTTAAACGTGTAACGAGAGAATATGCATCAAAATATAATATTCTTGGCACCGGATTTCAAGAACATTGAGATTAAATGGAAAGGATTTTCAGCTTCGTCCGTTGCATTATGGGGCTGCTCGAGAGTCGCTATTGTTTGCCTGCATCAACAGCGGTGTAATTACCATCACGACCGCTAGATGATGCATGCACCCTGCTCCTACTTCCTCTTTCTCCTCTCTGATCCTTAACCTCTGTGAACGCCGAGGTCGCGAACTTTAATGTAATGATGCGTTGTTCAGGGTTCAGTGCACATAGGGGATCAGCTGATAGAACTGGAATAGTTCCCATTTAAGTACATTCAAATTGCTCTATTTATTGAAAATGAGCTAAATATCTAATGTGCTGACATTTATGTGTTATTACGATGAAACATGTATGAGCTATTCCATCTCAAATCGACCGAAATATAGAGAAAATTGACCTTACAATTTCTAAATACAATGAAACTTTTTCTGTACGTAGAGAACTGTGATACAATGCTTTGTGTAAAGTTTGAAGCATCAGAACTTCATAATGTTAAATTAAAAATATTTAAATTTATCGTATTTTCATAAAATTTGCAACTTTAAACTGTTGTAGCTCCGAAACCCTTTCACCCAATGATCAAAATCATGGTTTATTTTGATGCTGAGAAATTAAAGTTTATATTGACATACAAACAGATTTTCTTACTTTTTATGGAAATGGAGAAATTTAAATTTTTCCTCATTAAGACGCCTTTGCCAAGGAAAAAAATATTTTAAAAATCTATAGTTAGATTCCGCATTGAAAGTACAAATAAACACATATTTTTTACTGGTGGTATGGTGATAAGAAAGTATTGAAAATATCAAATAAAGAAAATAAATAGTACGCGCGTGAACTAACCAGCTGACTGTGAGACGGGAGCTAGCCGAGACAAACAAGGCCAGGAGACAAACACGTCATGTGTCGTCTAGCAGTCATGGCTGTGCTAGCTTTATCACAGGTTTTCATAAACACAGGAGTAAAATGACGCCTAAAGCTCGCTTATCTTCATCTCTCGGCCAGTGCGTGCGGTACTGCGCCGTTCAAGTTTAGACGTGTGAAAATAATTTATTTAATACCCTCGAAACTTATTGCCGTACCACTAAGCAAACAATGCCGAATCCCTCTTAATAATGCAAGGTTTTTTCTCAATATTTTTTTACATTTTTACAAATGGCCAAAAAGCCTAAAAGCAAGTAAAATCAGATTATCTGTCTCTCTGTGTACAATAAAAATAAGGATTACTTCTTAACATAACCTACCAAATGTCAGCTTCAAAATGAGCTCTCGTTCAATGTTCTGCAGTAAATGGTTCCAGAGTTCTGAGCGCTGAAAGAAGCTTGTTTTTATAAAATATGCTAAAATTGTCGCTCAATAATACGAAAACCGTTTGACTTTCGATAGTATATTTTTGAAATGCACTCCCCTCAGCACCTTATATAAATAGGGAAAAAATTAGAGTATAAAAAATGCGAGGCTTTTTACTTATCGATTTCATATGGAATAGCCCTTATGTAAAAAGAATTCAGATAGTTATGTAAAAAGATATACAGTTTCAAATCAAACGTACTGCATTGTTAACTTTGTTAAAAATTAGTTAGATAGAAACCTTCTGTTTCAATATTAACAAAACAATCGTTATATCACTTTCTAAAATAATGCAGGACTTCAGCAAGTGAAGATAATTTCAAAATAACTTTGTGCTAGATCGTGCGTATTTGCTTGGTTTCCGCACAAAACCAATCCGCGGAAAGCCTAAAATTCCACATTCAGTATTCCCAACCTAACACACATAACATTTTCCCTCTTCTTACCGCTTATTTCTATTATTTATTTATTCTGGTGTAGTTTAGGCCTGTTGGCCTTAACTACACCAGAATAAATAAATAAATAAATAAATAAATAAATAAGTGACATATTGATTTTACTGCTTTAGGCTTTTAACATATTATTTTTAGAGACGTTCAATATAGTAATAATTTTAAATTGGAAACTTACCACTGCAATTTCATCTAAATTGCACTGTTAATTATTGTTTTTAAATATTTGCAAAAATTAAGTAAACTCTACATCTCCACTAAAGTTACTGCATTCGTGATGCAAGTAACATTAAGGAAGCCGTGAAAAAATCAACAAGATTCCATAGACTGGGGGAAAAAAGACAGACGTATATCACGGCCTGCTGGAGTATAGTAAACACAGAAAACATTTTAAAGCAACAATGTTGAAGATATTTTTGTTTTGCAAATTTGCCGTCATTGAACAGAAACCAAGATGGAGACTTCATTGCAACTAATTAGAAATTCCTCTTTCAGGTAAGTAATAAACGATCTTCGCACAAAATAATGTACGATACACGAGCGGTGTGTTTTCTTTCAATTCTCGGAAATTAAAAAAGCTCAACTACGTTTCGCTTTTTCAAACTTTTCCTCGAACATGAAAACTTCAACATACCGCTCTTGTAACGCATAATACTATTACATACCGGAAATTGTTCAAATATGTCCTAAAATTTTTAAAGCACTTGAACACTTGAAATTATTATTGTCAACAGAAGAGGAAATTATACTATGTATAGAGAATTCCACGTTAATGAAAAAAAGTATTAGTTTTAAGGGACCTTGCCTAATAAATTTTGCAAGCTATATGGTAGGTAGGAGTTTCTATGGCAACTGATCATTTGATGGAATAGCCCCATATGCTCAATGACAATATGAATGAAAGATTCGTTGGCGTAAACCTATGCTGGAATATGGAAAAAGGATAGTTCAGTTTCATGATGATGATGATGATGATGATGATGATGATGATGAAGAAG
The DNA here is from genome assembly GCF_040183065.1 of Periplaneta americana. Lineage (NCBI taxonomy): Eukaryota > Metazoa > Arthropoda > Insecta > Blattodea > Blattidae > Periplaneta > Periplaneta americana. Next base: position 199,586,134 of record NC_091119.1, on the reverse strand, counting down.
ATGAAGATGATGATGATGATGATGATGATGAAGATGATGATGATTGCGATTATGTTAGAAAAAAGGGAAGGAGGCAAATGTAAATGAAGAGGTGCAAGGAATGGAAGAATAAGGAAGGTCCTGACTTTTTCATGCTAATGGAAGTACCAATCTCAAAATCTTCTGTTGCATTATTTTGCATATAAAAGGATTGTGGAGAGAAAAGAGAATAAAGCTGTTCATTTATGCACAGGCATTTCAAGTCGGGTTTATAAGATCTAGGTCGACACTTCCATCGTATATAAAGTCACATAGCAGAGGTGAGAGATGCATGGGAAAAAAAAACGTCATGTTATCGATTATACGTCATGAAAAATACATCAGGGTGGGATCACTTCTACCTGTGACACTTCTCGAGAAAAGTGTCTACGCGAATTTCCTCCAGAAGGATAGATACATCTTAAAGAGGGGTTAGCAACGCTTGGTGGAACATCATTTCATTCCAGAAGCAAATATTCACCTCTCAACAAGTACAAGCATCGTAGATTACATGAAACAAACCCTGAGAGATAAGAAAGCTGTTTTAAAGTTCTACGAAACTGTGGTAAAAGCTTGGATATTAACTACACAAGCAACATGAAAGTGTAGAAACCATCAAACATGGAAGTTTTTTGCAGATTCAGCTCCTGTCAACTATAAACCTAATGTAGAAATGAGAAACTGAAACTGGAAAGCGGAAAACAGTACAATGTGGTCTGTTGTTGCCACGAGAATTCAAGCCCCCGCATACCGGTATGGCATCATGTCACAAACACGTTCACGTCTGAGTACTTTTGGCAAAGTAAATATTATTCAACGCCTAGAAACGGCTCAAATGTTAAGGATATTGCTGGAGAATTTAAGCTAATATTTATTTGGTTATTTATTTATTTATTTACTTATTCATTTATCTATTTATTCATTTGTTCACTCACTCACCCACTTACACATTCATTCACTTATGTATTTATGTATCTGTTTATTTCTTTCTTTATTTATTTATTTACTTATTCATTTATCTATTTATTCATTTGTTCACTCACTCACCCACTTACACATTCATTCACTTATGTATTTATGTATCTATTTATTTATTTATTTATTTACTTATTAATTTATCTATTTATTCATTTGTTCACTCACTCACCCACTTACACATTCATTCACTTATGTATTTATGTATCTGTTTATTTATTTATTTATTTACTTATTCATTTATCTATTTATTCATTTGTTCACTCACTCACCCACTTACACATTCATTCACTTATGTATTTATGTATATGTTTATTTATTTATTTAATTGTTCATTTATCTATCTATTCATTTGTTCACTCACTCACCCACTTACACATTCATTCACTTATGTATTTATGTATCTGTTTATTTATTTATTTACTTGTTCATTTATCTATTTATTCATTTGTTCACTCACTCACCCACTTACACATTCATTCACTTATGTATTTATGTATCTGTTTATTTATTTATTTATTTACTTATTCATTTATCTATTTATTCATTTGTTCACTCACTCAACCACTTACACATTCATTCACTTATGTATTTATGTATCTATTTATTTATTTATTTACTTATTCATTTATCTATTTATTCATTTGTTCACTCTCTCATCCACTTACACATTCATTCACTTATGTATTTATGTATCTGTTTATTTATTTATTCATTTATTTACTTGTTCATTTATCTATTTATTCATTTGTTCACTCACTCATCCACTTACACATTCATTCACTTATGTATTTATGTATCTGTTTATTTATTTATTTACTTGTTCATTTATCTATTTATTCATTTGTTCACTCACTCACCCACTTACACATTCATTCACTTATGTATTTATGTATCTGTTTATTTATTTATTTACTTATTCATTTATCTATTTATTCATTTGTTCACTCACTCACCCACTTATACATTCATTCACTTATGTATTTATGTATCTGTTTATTTATTTATTTATTTATTTACTTATTCATTTATCTATTTATTCATTTGTTCACTTACACACCCACTTACACATTCATTCACTTATGTATTTATGTATCTGTTTATTTATTTATTTACTTGTTCATTTATCTATTTATTCATTTGTTCGCTCACTCACCCACTTACACATTCATTCACTTATGCATTCATGTATCTGTTTATTTATTTATTTATTCATTCATTTATCTATTTATTCATTTGTTCACTCACTCACCCACTTACACATTCATTCACTTATGTATTTATGTATCTGTTTATTTATTTATTTACTTCTTCATTTATCTATTTATTCATTTGTTCACTCACTCACCCACTTACACATTCATTCACTTATGTATTTATGTATCTGTTTATTTATTTATTTATTTACTTATTCATTTATCTATTTATTCATTTGTTCACTCACTCACCCACTTACACATTCATTCACTTATGTATTTATGTATCTGTTTATTTATTTATTTACTTGTTCATTTATCTATTTATTCATTTGTTCACTCACTCATCCACTTACACATTCATTCACTTATGTATTTATGTATCTGTTTATTTATTTATTTATTTATTTACTTGTTCATTTATCTATTTATTCATTTGTTCACTCACTCATCCACTTACACATTCATTCACTTATGTATTTATGTATCTGTTTATTTATTTATTTATTTACTTGTTCATTTATCTATTTATTCATTTGTTCACTCACTCACCCACTTACACATTCATTCACTTATGTATTTATGTATCTGTTTATTTATTTATTTACTTGTTCATTTATCTATTTATTCATTTGTTCACTCACTCACCCACTTACACATTCATTCACTTATGTATTTATGTATCTGTTTATTTATTTATTTACTTGTTCATTTATCTATTTATTCATTTGTTCACTCACTCACCCACTTACACATTCATTCACTTATGTATTTATGTATCTATTTATTTATTTATTTACTTATTCATTTATCTATTTATTCATTTGTTCACTCACTCACCCACTTACACATTCATTCACTTATGTATTTATGTATCTGTTTATTTATTTATTTATTTACTTATTCATTTATCTATTTATTCATTTGTTCACTTAGACACCCACTTACACATTCATTCACTTATGTATTTATGTATCTGTTTATTTATTTATTTACTTGTTCATTTATCTATTTATTCATTTGTTCACTCACTCACCCACTTACACATTCATTCACTTATGTATTTATGTATCTGTTTATTTATTTATTTACTTATTCATTTATCTATTTATTCATTTGTTCACTCACTCACCCACTTATACATTCATTCACTTATGTATTTATGTATCTGTTTATTTATTTATTTATTTATTTACTTATTCATTTATCTATTTATTCATTTGTTCACTTACACACCCACTTACACATTCATTCACTTATGTATTTATGTATCTGTTTATTTATTTATTTACTTGTTCAATTATCTATTTATTCATTTGTTCGCTCACTCACCCACTTACACATTCATTCACTTATGCATTCATGTATCTGTTTATTTATTTATTTATTCATTCATTTATCTATTTATTCATTTGTTCACTCACTCACCCACTTACACATTCATTCACTTATGTATTTATGTATCTGTTTATTTATTTATTTACTTCTTCATTTATCTATTTATTCATTTGTTCACTCACTCACCCACTTACACATTCATTCACTTATGTATTTATGTATCTGTTTATTTATTTATTTATTTACTTATTCATTTATCTATTTATTCATTTGTTCACTCACTCACCCACTTACACATTCATTCACTTATGTATTTATGTATCTGTTTATTTATTTATTTACTTGTTCATTTATCTATTTATTCATTTGTTCACTCACTCATCCACTTACACATTCATTCACTTATGTATTTATGTATCTGTTTATTTATTTATTTATTTATTTACTTGTTCATTTATCTATTTATTCATTTGTTCACTCACTCATCCACTTACACATTCATTCACTTATGTATTTATGTATCTGTTTATTTATTTATTTATTTACTTGTTCATTTATCTATTTATTCATTTGTTCACTCACTCACCCACTTACACATTCATTCACTTATGTATTTATGTATCTGTTTATTTATTTATTTACTTGTTCATTTATCTATTTATTCATTTGTTCACTCACTCACCCACTTACACATTCATTCACTTATGTATTTATGTATCTGTTTATTTATTTATTTACTTGTTCATTTATCTATTTATTCATTTGTTCACTCACTCACCCACTTACACATTCATTCACTTATGTATTTATGTATCTATTTATTTATTTATTTACTTATTCATTTATCTATTTATTCATTTGTTCACTCACTCACCCACTTACACATTCATTCACTTATGTATTTATGTATCTGTTTATTTATTTATTTATTTACTTATTCATTTATCTATTTATTCATTTGTTCACTTAGACACCCACTTACACATTCATTCACTTATGTATTTATGTATCTGTTTATTTATTTATTTACTTGTTCATTTATCTATTTATTCATTTGTTCACTCACTCACCCACTTACACATTCATTCACTTATGTATTTATGTATCTGTTTATTTATTTATTTACTTGTTCATTTATCTATTTATTCATTTGTTCACTCACTCATCCACTTACACATTCATTCCCTTATGTATTTATGTATCTGTTTATTTATTTATTTACTTGTTCATTTATCTATTTATTCATTTGTTCACTCACTCACCCACTTACACATTCATTCACTTATGCATTCATGTATCTGTTTATTTATTTATTTATTCATTCATTTATCTATTTATTCATTTGTTCACTCACTCACCCACTTACACATTCATTCACTTATGCATTTATGTATCTGTTTATTTATTTATTTATTTACTTGTTCATTTATCTATTTATTCATTTGTTCACTCACTCACCCACTTACACATTCATTCACTTATGTATTTATGTATCTGTTTATTTATTTATTTATTTACTTATTCATTTATCTATTTATTCATTTGTTCACTCACTCACACCTTCACTCACTTATGTATCTATGTATCTGTTTATTTATTTATTTATTTATTTATTTATTTATTTATTTATTTATTTACTTATTCATTTATCTATTTATTCATTTGTTCACTCACTCACCCACTTACACATTCATTCACTTATGTATTTATGGATCTGTTTATTTATTTATTTATTTATTTACTTATTCATTTATCTATTTATTCATTTGTTCACTCACTCACCCACTTACCATTCATGCACTTATGTACTTATGTATATGTTTTTTATTTATTTACGTACTGTATATATTTTTGTATGTACTTATGTAGTTAATTATTTAAATATTTAATTATTTACGTATTAACGTATTTATTTACTTGCTTGTTTACACCACGGCACCACGCTCTGACCGCCTTTTACCACCGGGAAAGACCCGGTACTCAATTTTATAGGAGGCTGAGTGAACCTCGGGGACGTTCTGAAAGTTTGGCAACGAGAAAAAAATTCCTGTCACCACCTGGGATCGAACCCCGGACCTTCCAGTCCGTAGCCAGCTGATCTACCAACTATTATTATTATTATTATTATTATTATTATTATTATTATTATTATTATTATTATTAAATCATCATTGTTGGCCCTATAAAGAAGTGCAGCATATAAGTGGGAAGCGTGTGAAATAGACAGACAGAATAAGAAACGAAGCTGTGCTGGAAAGAGTGGGTGAAGAAAGAATGATGCTGAAACTGATCGGGAAGAGGAAAAGGAATTGGTTAGGTCACTGCCTGAGAAGAAACTGCTTACTGAAGGATGTACTGGAAGGAATGGTGAACGGGAGAAGAATTCGGGACAGGAGAAGATATATCAAATAATAGACAGGACTGGAGAATGCTGGGTTTGCAGTGAAAGACCTGCCCTTGAGCAGAATACTATCAATACTTGGTCACAATATGATAACACGCCAGAAATACCACTCCACACATCATCTCTTTATTCTTCATCTTTCACTGTTGCTACTTCTCGTCACTGGAATTCTCTGCTGCCTGAAGTCAAGGGCTGCCGAACTTTAATTTCCTTTAAATGTAAATTAGAAAAATATTTTATGATGAGTTGCCAGACCTAACGCGTTGCAAATATTTAGGGGAGAGTCGGATAGATAGATAGATAGATAGATAGATAGATAGATAGATAGATAGATAGATAGATAGATAGATAGATAGATAGATAGATAGATAGATAGATAGATAGATAGATAGATAGATAGATAGATAGATAGATAGATAGATAGATAGATAGATAGATAGATAGATAGATAGATAGATAGATAGATAGATAGATAGATAGATAGATAGATAGGTAGGTAGACAGACAGACAGACAGACAGACAGACAGACAGACAGAGAGGTAGGTAGGTAGGTAGGTAGGTAGGTAGGTAGGTAGATAGGTAGGTAGGTAGATAGATAGATAGATAGATAGATAGATAGATAGATAGATAGATAGATAGATAGATAGATAGATAGATAGATAGATAGATAGATAGATAGATAGATAGATAGATAGATAGATAGATAGATAGATAGATAGATAGATAGATAGATAGATAGATAGATAGATAGATAGATAGATAGATAGATAGATAGATAGATAGATAGATAGATAGATAGATAGATAGATAGATAGATAGATAGATAGATAGATAGATAGATAGATAGATAGATAGATAGATAGATAGATAGATAGATAGATAGATAGATAGATAGATAGATAGATAGATAGATAGATAGATAGATAGATAGATAGATAGATAGATAGATAGATAGATAGATAGATAGATAGATAGATAGATAGATAGATAGATAGATAGATAGATAGATAGATAGATAGATAGATAGATAGATAGATAGATAGATAGATAGATAGATAGATAGATAGATAGATAGATAGATAGATAGATAGATAGATAGATAGATAGATAGATAGATAGATAGATAGATAGATAGATAGATAGATAGATAGATAGATAGATAGATAGATAGATAGATAGATAGATAGATAGATAGATAGATAGATAGATAGATAGATAGATAGATAGATAGATAGATAGATAGATAGATAGATAGATAGATAGATAGATAGATAGATAGATAGATAGATAGATAGATAGATAGATAGATAGATAGATAGATAGATAGATAGATAGATAGATAGATAGATAGATAGATAGATAGATAGATAGATAGATAGATAGATAGATAGATAGATAGATGGATAGATAGATAGATAGATAGATAGATAGATAGATAGATAGATAGATAGATAGATAGATAGAACTTTATTGTCGATGGCATAATGTATGCATAGACATGGTCAAATATATACAATTACAATTTAATGTAAAATAAGTCGAATATTAAAAAAAAAAAAAAAACATTATTCATTTCAACGGCCCATGCGTGCATCCTCAAGACTGTAGGGACACAATTTTATTAATTTCGTTTTTATATAATTCTTAAATTTCAGAGAATTTTTTGTATATTTGATGTCATCAGGCAAACTCTTGTATATTTTAATACCAAAGACCATATATGTTCTACTAGTGTTTGTAAGGTAGTGAACTGGAATAGTTAAACTATTTTTGTTACGAGTGTCGTAGGTATGGAAATCACAATTTTGATGAAAATCAGACAGATTTTTAGAAATTAGTAGTAAAACATTAAAAATGTATATACCATAAACAGTAAGAATATTATATTGTAAAAAATGTTCCCTACAAGAGGTCCTACTGTCAACACCCGCTATGCATCTGACAATACGCTTTTGAGCAATAAATACATCATTCAGCATGGTTCCAGATCCCCAAAAACAAATACCATATGAAAGCCTTGACTCGACGTGTGCGAAATAATAAGACATTAATACATCGTGATTTATTATCGTCCTCAAAATTCTGATTTGATAACAAATACTATTGAGCTTAGAAATTAAACTTGTGCAATGGGGTCTCCAAGACAAAAAATCATCAAATGTAACGCCCAAGAATTTAGTAGTTTCCCATTTACATAAGTATTGATCTTGAATAGAAATATTGATGTCCTTCAAATTTCTCTTTTGAGAATTGTGAAAGTAAATATATCCGGTCTTATTGACATTTAAGTGAAGCAGATTGCTATCAAACCATGTTTTGAGATCTTTTAACAGGTCACAACAGGTTGCCTCTAAATTCAGTTCCTCTCCATCTTTTACAATGACAGAAGTATCATCAGCATACATACACATAAAATGATTTCTTACATACATGGGTAAATCGTTTACATATAAAAGAAACAATACAGGGCCCAGAACAGAGCCCTGAGGAACACCCACATCAATATGTACATTCTTGGATCTATATTTATGTGTAAAATTATTTATTTTATGATCCTTGTGTAGTATTTCCACATATTGATATCTGTTTTGAAGATAAGAGGCAAACCATTTTAAAACTATCCCACGAATACCATATCTTTCAAGCTTAGCCAGAAGAAGGTTATGATTCACACAGTCGAAAGCTCTGCTAAGATCGCAAAAAATTCCAACAGGAGGCTTACCATTATCAAGAGCAGACGTAATTTCATTGAATACGCTATAGATTGCAGTATTGGTGGACTTTGAGGGTCTGAAACCATACTGATTATTGACTAAAATATTAAAACGATCCAGGTACTTGAGTAGTCTGTCTAGCATGCAATATTCAAAAACCTTAGAAATAGTATTACCAATTGCAATGGGTCTATAATTTTCCACTTTCAATTTATCAGATTTTTTAAAGACTGGAATAACTGATAGTAACGGACAGCGCGTTTCTTTCATCTACCACCATATGGTAGTACCTGAATGACATGGTTACGTTTCTCTATGCGACATCACAGAAAAGTAACCATGTCAATCAGGTACTATCATCGTGTTGTTGATGAAAGAAACTCACTGTCCGATATTACCCGATGTCCGATACTACCCGACTCTCCCCTAATGGAATGTGTTCCACTGTATTTATTTTTATTTTTATTGTTTCTTATTTTTATTGTGTAATCATGTAAATCGTGTTTATTTATCACTTAACACCAATATGTATCCCACTGTGTTGTTTTTTATTATTAATCTATTTTTGTGTGTATTTTATTCAATTGCCGGTTTCTGGTTTAATTATGTAAATCCTACTTAATTGTAATCTAATACTAATATGTATACTAATGTGTTTATTTTTATTTTTACTGTGTACATTTTTTATTGAATTATCGGCTTCTGTTTTTATGTGATTCGTATTTGATTCTAACAACATTAATATGTATTCCACTATGTTTATTTTTATTTTATGAGGTCAATTTTTATGTAACTACCTCTTTTGATCTCATTATGTACCTAAATTGTATCAGTATGTAATTACTTAATTCCGATCCAGTTGTATGTTCAACTGTATAAGCAAGTTTTAATCCTGGTGAGTGTAAGAGAAGGCCTTACGGCCTTAACTCTGCAAGGTTAAATAAAG